>NC_088854.1:38530422-38723717 GCF_963853765.1 Magallana gigas
TGTAAATTGTCATTTAAGGTATCCGATCCATATTATGACCAAATTTTTCCAACCTTGAATATCCATCATGTATTTATTACTTTGATATTTATTTAAAGCATTTACGAGTAGAAAAAGATTTACTGAGAGAAATTTTCAAAAATATTATTAACTTAGCAGTAATTAATTAATGAAGATTGCATTAAGGTCTATGGAGACTTTCACATTTTTTAAAATAAAAAAGCTAATTACTAGGAATATCCAAAAATGCTTTGGTGGAAAGATGTATTTTATCATTATGAATACAAAAAACTCTTGAAAATAATTTTTAACAGTGTAGATTTTTTTAGAATTATTTTTTATAGAATAAAAGCAAAGAGGGAGAACTCTTTAAAAAAAGAAAAGGTAATTAAATAGGACACATTCCACTGTTACATATTGATACTTAGATAGGAAAATTAAGTCCAAGTATACTGAGTATTAAGCCCATACATATCTGTTATTAGCTGCAATAATGTAGCCCTCTCTGATTTTTGGGAGTTGATTTTAATCAACTCTCCTATGCAGTTACTCCGACAGTGTTTGGACCTCAGCACAAATCATTGCTGCTGACAAGACTTAGTTCTTGAAAATAATTGATAAATTCGATGTAATGTATGCTAAAGCATGTTTTTCAAGGAAACTTATTTATAAATACCTTGAAAATAGTCAGATTTTAAATGGTACGAAATATTTAAATATTTTTTGTAGCAATATGTTTTCCTACGCCAGAGTTCAATCTAGTCTCGTTCAACTCGACGCTCGGCTATCTCCGTAAATTCTTGTCGGAGATTTACGGTGTCAGTCGAGCGTTTGGTTGAACGAGACTAGAGTTCAATATTGCCTGGATCCATACAATTTTCGAGAAATATTTCAATTACTGATACATAGTTTGATTGAATTAATTTTATCTTTTAATTTATTTAACATGATTCAAATGGGGTTTCTCTACATTCTTTTCGAAAAAGAACAAAAATTCAATTATAAAAATGTGTGTAAGTCAAATTAGAAACTACATGTACTTGTCATGCAAAATAACATATCATTGATTTTAAAATAAATAAACATCGACAAAATCAACTCCCGTCAGTTCTTCAGTACTTTGATTTTATATCTGATGTTTACTGGAGAGGGCCTACAATTCCACAGGATGTCCGTAGTGGTGCAAAATTAATTTTTTAATGCGGCTGACTTCGGTCTGAAAAGATCGATTTTAAATTTGACTTCCTTTAGATAAAATGATTTTTTAATTCAGGTTGAATAAATTAACCGTATATAAATCAAAACCAGATAAAACACATCAGCATGTTTACCAGTCGTCTTTTTCAGCAGCCATGACAGTTCTCGCGTGATTTTACGGGATGTACGCTGGGAGTTTTGACGGGCTTGATAACGTGAATGTCATTGTAAATAATCGATCTTACCTCGTTATATAGCTAAAACATCATTCGAAATGGTATATAATGGAAAATTCATATTTACCGCGTTAATTAGGTTTAAAATAGGGGAATTCCTATATTCAGTTCAAGATCCGCTCCTGAATTCTCATTGGCTGTCCCAAAATAAAACCGGTCAAGGTCAGTAAACATGGCAGACAAATTTAACTTTTTGACATACACGAAAAATAACCGATATATGCTATACCTGATATTTTTGGATTTAGTTATGCCATATACATCTACAATGTTTGAGTTCAGGTAAGAAATGCATATGTTATTGTCATTTATATAATATGATTTGAGACGAAATTGTTGCGGAAGTGAATCACTCCCGCACTTGCACCATTACGGAGATCCTGTGGAGTTGTAGCCCTCCTCCCCCCCCCCCCCCAAAAAAAAATACCAAAAAACCACCGGGAGAGGGCTACATTATTGCAGCTAATCTGTTATGCACCCAGATTCATTGAATCTTGGGCTATTATGGATCGGATACCTTAAATTGTAAGATTTTTCGGGTTTAGGTAAATTGTTGATTTGTAAGGTAATGTTCCATTATGACGACAGGGGTTGTGCGCTACGTCGAATCTTGTGGGAACCAAGGTATCATATCAACTTGTACCTACGATAATTCATACCCGTTATAATTAACTACTGGATGCAAGCCCATGCTTTTGATAATCAAAGAACCGAAGTACTGTTGGAGTTGATTTTATTGATTATTATCAATTTTAAAATTAACGATATGTTAATTTTCCTGGCAAGTAGTTTTTAATCTGTATTTGAATTTCGCACATTTTTATAATATGAATTCTCGAACTTTTCCGACAAGAATTTCGAGAAAACCCCGTATGAATCATGTTGTGTAATATTTAAAGATAGAATTAATTCCATCAAACTGTTTATCAATAATCGAATGTTTCTAAAAATTGGACACGTCTGGATCCAAGCAATATTGAACTCTAGTCTCGTTCAACCAGACGCTCGGCTGTCTCCGTTAATATCCGACAATATTTACATTTTCCAGTGTCTTTGTCTGTGATAACACTACGTATCGATTTTGTACTATATAACCCATAATACAAATGACGCCAAATTGAGGCGCCAGCGGGGTTTGCTAATTTATATTTATATATTTAATCGTACGATGGCTTAAAATTATATAAATATAAGTAAAGGAATCATTCTTTGAATATTATGAGGTGATAATTTCGGTCGGAGCATGATCTAATCTATCATAAAGCCCTTCGGGCTTTCTTGGATTTGATCACGCCCCGACCGAAATTATCACCTCATAATACTCAAAGAATGATTCCTTATTCCTTATACCAAGACAGGCTCTCTGCTTGTCGGAGATTTACGGAGACAGCCGAGCGTCTGGTTGAAAGAGACTATATTTAAGTATGGCGTAGGAATACATGCAACTACAAAAAAAAACAATCAAATTGTTCGTACCATATAAAATCTGACTATTTTCAAGGTATTTATAAATACGTTTCTTTTGAAAAACAATGGTACAGCATACAGTACACCGAACTTATCTATTATTTTCAAGATCTACGTCTTGTCAGCGGTGATGATTTGTGCTTAGGTCCAAACATTGTTTCACTTTCGGTTTGCCAGAGTAACTGCATAGGAGAGTTGATTAGATTAAAATCAACTCCCAATAAAAACTATTAAAACTGTGCTAATACCCATATATACACATAGATGCCAGTTTTCTTCTGTCATTATTAATTAATTGCGCGTCATAATGGTGTATTACCGTACAAATCTAGAAATAAACATCAAGAATGACGAAAGAACAATTGTAAAACTTGCATCCAGCGGATTATGAATCAACAATTTATTGAAACCCAAAAAATCTTACAAATGTCTGGAACAGTTAAAAATGAGCATTCCTCCATTTCAACAAATAACACATTAAAAAACCCACAAATACGTTATTACATAGATAGAAAATTGAACCCTTTAACTTTCCATACAAGACACATAATCTATCAATCGCAACTTTTCGGGACTTTACGGCATGCTCGGAAAAACACCTCGAATGTATTACATACCATACCACAGAAACAACACACGCGAGTGTCTACCCGATACCAATTTTAATGGGAAGCGACTCCACTTTGTATAATATTCTAACATCCGGTAATGTTTATATTCGAGGTGTTTTTTCGAGCTTCCCGGAAAGACCCGAAAAGTTGCGATTGATAACATATCATACAGCCCTCGTACATTTTGCAGAGAGTTCATAGAGAGATAATGTGCAAAGACCAAAATGGACGGGAGGTGAAGGCCATGGATGTTTTCACCCACAGTATACGATATTTGAAAGACCATCTTTTACAACAATTAGGTTTTGTATTCGTCTTCTTCGTCGGCGACATAAATTTTGTTCTAACCGTTCCAGCCACATGGCATGACACAGCAAAAATGTTTATGCGTGAAGCTGCCATAGGGGTAAGATTTAAATTACATTGTAATGGTATATGCCGATGTAACGAAGAAAATTGACCCGGGTTGAAAATTGACCTGGGGGTCTTTTTTCAACGTTGAATATTGACCTGGGGGTCATTTTTTAACGTTTAAAATTGAGCCGAAACGTCGTGAAATTTATACCCGGGGTCATTTTTTCAACAGTTTAAAAAAGATTTTTCTAAAATCTGAATACCTCGACACGTTGAAAATTGACCCTGTTGAAAATTTACTCCAACTTCAGTCAACTAAAGTAGAGCTTGTTCTACCCGATCTAAATGTAGGGTTTATAATTGAAAGCTTCAGTTTTAAAATTGTGATTATTGTAATAATTATTGTAATTGTTATTGTATTGATTACATACATTGTATATGGAGTTGGTTGATTGTGTTAAAGATTGATTTGTCCAATTGCAGTCATTAAGTTAAGAACTGAAAATTTGATATATATTCATTTTACTATGTAAATAAAACTTAGAAAATGACCTTTTTCCTTCTGGATGGGACAGGCGAGTCGGATAGCATTTTTTTAAACCTATAATTGATTTTAATTCCCTCGCGAGACAGAAGTATAAGGTCACCAAGTACAGGTTAATTATTAGTCTTTACTGTCCGATTTTTTGTAGTTTAAAGAAAATATATTATTTTTTTTTCAAGTGTACTAGAACATAACGAAAATTGATGTGTCTATGTCCAAAATTACATAAATTATTTCACAAGATAGTGTGTGGACTGGCACCTACAATGGATATCTATCTCTTAAAGCCATGAATTCTTCCTAAAACTATTTATCCCTTAAAGTGGAATAACATACCTGAAAAAAGTCACTCAAATTAACAGTAAAACTATTTTATTATGGAAGATATAATGATAAATAAACTGTACATATGTCAAATAAGTGAAAAAGGGAAAATCGCATGGAAAATATTATCCACTGTCAATTAGGAAATAGTGCTAGAAGTTTAAATGCTAACTTTTATAAAGATTATTTTCCAATCATTGTTGGTTTTATATTAAAAATGCATTTTTTTTCCCTTCAATGCCTACAAATGTTAAGGTCAGACGAGACGTTCCTCAATTTTATATAACATTTTCCAGGAATTTGTTAATGGTTTACTACTACTCTGACAAGCTTTCTTGCAAAAAATTAGGATACCTTACCAGGCATTTCTGCAAAATACTAGAGAATGCAATTTTCTAAATAATCTTTTTTAAAATACAATTGAATTGCTGATGTAAAAATAAATAATACAGCACAGCGAAATTCACTATATTGGACCAGATTTTGAACTCACAACCTCTAGAACCTACGCTCCTGGCAGAGAGCAGCCACGGCTCTAACCACTCGGCCATCTAGGCATATATCGATATACAAGTAAATTTTAATCATTTTAAAAATCATTATAAAAATTATAATTATTATTGGAACTCTTTATTACGAGGAGATACAAAAAGATGCCCGAGGAACGCGTCGTCAATTTTATTGCATATCAAATTTGGGCATCCAAAAACCTTCAACTTCTGACTTATTAATTGCTGTCTGGAGACAATGATGTTTCTTATGCTGAAAAAACTGCCTTAATTTTGTATATGAATATATTGCAAATACTAAAAGATTAAAAATTAACAGTTATGTAAGTCAAATGATGTATCTGTATATGGGTTTTGCTTGTTTATTCTTTCTCTTCTTACCCATTTACCATTAATTTGTTTGTTTGCTTATTTTATCTGCTACCCATTATTCATATTTTCATCTACTTTATGATCATATTGAGCATTAGTATGCTATCTTACATCCATTTATTAGATAAGCACTGAATTAAAAGCCGCATTGAATTAGATTATATGTAATAATTATTTGTACCTTGTGGTACCTTATGGTGAAGGTTTACATAGGCATTGCCTGTTGTCTGTTCCATTTATGTAATATATTTACATAATAAAATATGTTCAAATCAAATCAGTATCTCTATTTTCAAAAACTGACATCAACCCCCAAATTTCCCTTTGTAGGGATATAATGATCGTCCCTTTATTGATCTAAGCTTGTCATATGTCTAACAAATACCAATATTCTTTTTAAAACAATATCTTTGAAACGTAAACACCACAAAAACAGCTGTGATATGCGAATAGAAAACTACAAATAAAACAGTTAATACATAATTGAAGGGATAATATGTCAATTCGAAAAATAATCATTGAATTGTTTCATTGTTATTGTCCGACTATCTCTCTTTTTCTTTTTTCTTTTTTTTTTTTTTTTTTTAGAAAAAATCACGAAAGGGTGAAAATAGAGATCTTCTTCTTAAGAATCAATATATATCTAATACCAGAAATTCCAATATTTACACAAAATCGCAAATAAATTGTGAAGATTCAAAATGTTTAAGAAGACCGACAATGTTACAATTTGTGTTATTATACTTTTATGTTAAATACTGAAATCTGATTGGTTTAGACGGAGTGTCAATTTCAACTCTTACCCTCCCAAACAGGCACTTTTTATTTAATTATACTGAATGTCTTGATTTTAAAGAAAACTTCACTGCTAACGTGAATTCTACGGCAAACTGTGAAAGTATAATAGTTAAATATCATTACATGTATACTGTATTGTGAAATGAATAATGAAATCTGATTGGTTTAGACGCAGTTTACATTCCGATCTATTACCCCCAGCGTTAGCAACACACTTGGCAACGGGTAACACAACGAATCGTTACATGCGCACAAATCAATTCAGTATAATAAAATAAATAGTGCCTGTTTGGAAGGATTTCAGTTGAAATTGACTACCCCTGGGGAATCCATTGTCAACCAACGAATGGTTTTCCTGGGGGTGTCAATTTCGCGTTGGTTGACAATAGTTTTCTCGAGGGTGTCAATTCCAACTGTTACCCTCCCAAACAGGCACTATTTATATTATTATATTCCTTATTTGTAATTTGAATTTAAATAAATTAAAAGTCTCTGATTTTAGATATATGATATAAACAATATCACACTTTTGTTCTGATCTCATCCCTGGTATCATCCGAGGGCTTATACCAGGACCGAGATCAAAACAACAGTTTGATGTTGTTTATATCATATATCTAAAACCAAAAACTTATTTAAAGGAAGGTAAAATATGGACGACAGAAAGGGTAAAAAGGACCTTTATGCAAAACGAACAACTTATTTTTAAAAACATACTAAAATACGAAACAGATAGCTTAAAATAAAACCAATAGCCTCTATTGCAAAATCAACAGACACCAATGCAAAACGAACGATCACCGATGCAAAACCAACAGTCTTGCACTCAGAATAAACGCTAGATGGCATGCAAAGAGGCATCAGGAGAAATCGTGCCCTGGAGAAAAAGTAACCCGAAAAAACGTACCCACAAATTAGAGTGCATTTTCTCCAAGAGAAAACGTACCTAGGAGATATCGTAACAAGAATTAAAGTAAGGAATAAGGAATCATTCTATGAATATTATGAGGTGATAATTTCGGTCGGGGCGTGATCAAATCTATCATAAAGCCCTTCGGGCTTTATTGGATTTGCTAATATTACTTATATTTATATAATTTTAGGCCATCGTACGATTGAATCTTTAAATATAAATAAGCAAACCCCGCCGGCGCCTCAATTTGGCGTCATTTGTATTATGGGTTATATAGTACAAAATCGATACGTAGTGTTATCACAGACAAAGACACTGGATAATGTAAATATATACTTATAGAAACTCTTCTAATCCAATAAATACATGTAACTTATTCAATAAACAATTATATCATTTTTGCTTTTATCATTGCGTATATAATCACGTACATTAAATAATTACACAATATAGACACGTAGTATAGTTTTTGAAAGATTGAATGATTACATAGTTTTTGAAAAGGGGCGAATCTGAAAAAGCTTCACAAGCAAAAAAAAGAAGAAAAGATTAAATCACAAACCAGAAAAATTCTCATCCGTCGAGGGATGGGGGAGGTCAGACAGGGGAATGCGTTTACCTTTAACTTCACTTTCATTGTCACTGTTAATATCATTATGTTCGCTTTCAGTTTTAATACGCTCCAGAAAAAGGGGTCAATACCTTGTAATTCGGTTTTTAAATGTTAATTTAAGTTTACTCTGGGTCCACTCTAGTAAACCCAAAGTAAATCCAGAGTAAACCCAGAAAGTAAACCCAGGGTTTAGTTGGGGTTTACTTTCTATTAGTTTGGGTCTGATCGGTACTGTACATAATTATTCTTTAATGATATCAACAGGAATTATTATACCGAATGTCTTAATTTTAAAGAAAACTTTCTGCTTTTTTTATTATTATTTATTCGCATTGTTTCAAACGCTTAACTGACTTTTTCAGGAATGACGTGAATCTGTACGGTGAACCGTATGCGCATAATTTACGTGCATGTAACAAGTCTTTATCTGAAAGAAAACTTCACTGCTAAGTTAATGTGAATTCTACGGCGAACCGTACGCGCATAAATTACGCGCATGTAACAATTCGTTGTGTTACCCGTTTGAAGTTTGTTGCTAACGCTCAGGGTAATAGATTGGATTATAAACTACGTCTAAACCAATCAGATTTCAGTATTTAACATGAAAAAATTAGAATTATATAATATTACTATCCTCATATCCTTATATCAAGGAGCCCTCAGGGATTTTTTTCTTCACTTTTTATAACCATTTCTAGTTTGTTTTACAATTTTGTTTTCTTTGATACATGTACATGTACGTTGAGGCCAAGGATAATGAGATTTACCAGTTGATGTATCTTCGAGCTTAAGATATGTTGTCCTAAAAAGTAGGCTTTATTTGACGTTTTTTAATATGTTGTCAAATCTTCGAACATATGATAATTGTTTGTAACTTTTACAACCTTTTCCAGAGTTTTACCTTAAAAATTTTTTGTTAGAGAATGATACAAGAACTGCTGTTCAGGTGAGCAAAGTGGTCCATAAGCCTCTTGTTCTAATTTCATTTTTGTATGCTGATTACAACTTTTTGTTTTGGACATTGTGCCGCATATCGAATTTATTATTATACCCCACGCAAACGAAGTTTGGGGGGTAAATAGGAATCACCTTGTCCGTCCGTCCGTCTGTCCGTCTGTCTGTTCAATTCGTGTCCGGTCCATATCTTTCTTATGGAGAAACATTGGAAGTTCTTACTTCACACAAAGATTGCTTATGACCTAAGGGTGTGTCATGATCTTGACCCAAAGTCATTTGGGCAGGGTCAATGTCACTGGCAGAAAAAGTTTAAATTCCATGTCCGGTCAATATCTTTCGTATGGAGAAATATTGGAAGTTCTTACTTCACACAAAGATTGCTTATGATCTGAGAGTGTGTCATGACCTTGACCCAAGGTCATTTGGGCAAGGCCAAGGTCAATGGCAGAAAAGTGCAAAATTCATGTCCGGTCCATATCTTTCTAATGGACAAATATTGGAAGTTCTTAATTCACATCAAGATTGCTTATAACCTGAGGGTGTGTCATGACCTTGACCCAAGGTCAATTGAGGAAGTTCAAGGTCATTGTTTGAAAAAAGAATCGGGCTCAGTATACCAATAATTCAAAATGTTTATATTAAATGGCTGCTTGACATGATTCCAGTCATGTTTGTTAACATAAGGATGCAAATATGTCCTCATGCATTAACAGTTAACTTGAACTAAAATGGAATTTAAAGAATAGAAATTGGTTTGTGTACTCATATTAGCATTAACAGTTATAAAAAATAGAGCAGTTGTTATTTATAGAAAATGGACGGTGAAATAGATTCATCCAATATTTTCTATAATACAAAAAATACATGAGTTATGATTTTTTTTCTTAGCGGGGGGTATCAATTGTGAGCTTGCTCACAGTACCTCTAGTTTAGTATGTTTTCATTTTACAATATAATCTCAAACAAAATTTGATATCCAAAATCAAATAACTTTAAAATTTTCTAGAAAAAGATTTATTTTGCTGACTTCTTTTAGCTGAATAATGCCATATTCAGGAACACAGCATTGTTTTTGAAAGTTTTTTTTTGGGGGGGGGGGAGGCAGACTCATTCAAAAATATTGACAAGTCGAACAAAGGAGTTATAAGGATATTCGCAATCTTATCTTGAAATTCGAGGGAGGTTGGGCGAACCCCCCACCACCTGATCTACGTGCCTGGCTTGTCTTTGCAACAAAGGACAAAAACTTTACTTTATTTGGTTTCGATATTGGATTTTGTATAATTTTTTGTCGCAATTTACAGGTATCAACTGATTTGATAATTCAAACAGACTCATATTTTATTGGCAAGCTATGGTTCTAAAGATTAAAAACTGTAAAAATCATATTTTTTAAGGAATAAGGAATCATTCATTGAGTATTATGAGGTGATAATTTCGGTCGGGGCGTGGTCAAATCAAATAACGCCCGAAGGGCTTTATGTTAAATTTGACCACCCTGCGACCGAAATTATCACCTCTTAATATTCAAAGAATGATTCCTTATTACTTATATTATTTCCAATTTGTACACTTTAAAACAGCATTATTTTAAAACCACTATTTTTTTTTTAATGTGACACTTGCTATGTATTACTACGCGGCGCAGCCAATACCGTTTTTCGGTTATGCTATAAGACACGCCCATTTTGTGTCACTCTCGATCATGTTTTATGATGGTTCAAAATTGATTCGTAATGTAACATGTATCACAAAGACAATTGAAAATGTAAATATTGTCAAATAAATGCGCCAGGATGTCACTACAATATTTTAATTAATCATGCTTTGTTACAACGCACTTTGAAAAATTACGCACTTTGAAATTTTTTTTCAAAATGCGTTAATTTTAGGACCAAATCAACGCACTTCGAAATTTTTTTTTCAGAGTGCGTTGATATCGTGTATATCAACGCACTTTGAAAAAAAATTGTTCGGGGTTTAGTGGAAATAATATATTAATATAGAAATTTATTGTTTTAACCTTGTTTAGCTTAATGGAATATATTTAAATAAGAAGCCAGTGCATTCTCAGCTAACTTGATAAACAGTTTCTCGATTAGATTTTTTTTTCTTTTCTCATAAGCTTATGTAGTTTGACAAGCCTCGTTATCGCCTAATTCTGTTTTCTCTTGATTAGATTTCCCAAAGCAGGTAAAAATAGCCACTTTGAAGAGGCGTAACTCCGTTATTTTTGCATTGATTTCGATGCAGTTTTTTGCATTAAATTTTGGTAAATAAACTCTCTGACATATGTTTCACATCGGCTGGGCTGCAGGTACCCTTTAAAAAACAGCTCGGAAAATATGAAATATCCAAATAGGACATAAACTGCATCGCTTAGCAACTGCATTTTCTTTTTTGTGTATGCAGCAAATTTACTTCGTATTTATTGATAAAAAAGGGAGATAATGTATAAAAAAAAATTTCAAAGTGTGTAATTTTTTCAAAGTGCGTTGCCACAATGCTGGGCTAAGTTTTGGTTTTGATTTGCAATTCTTGATCTATCATCAAGGCTGGAATACCCAGCGATCAGCTCGAAATAGCTTTAGAGCCTGAGGCAGCATCCATTTACTGCCACTTGATGCATCTAGATAAAACCCAGAAAGACAACACAACAAACAGCTTCATCAGAGAGCCTGGTGTGAAATATATGGTGGTGGATATTGGAGGTACATGTATATATTTATTTAAACAATCAGATGCTCCCTTTGGTGATTCAGGTGGGTATGAAGGTACAGGAGCAAGTAATGTAGAAAAAATACATTAGTATGTATTTTTTCTGCATACTTCCTATCTTCATTGCTTCAAAGAGGCTTCATAATAACCCCTTACAGATAAGGTTTGATTTTCGTTACTTTTGATTAACATGCAGGTATTTACGTACACGCATGTAATTCATTTTTATAACGACAATTTAAAAGAAAACTGTGACTCCAATAATGGAAATGTATTGCTTATACAATATACCTAGAATGATTGATTATTAAAGCACAGAAAGATTTTTACTTTATTACTTCACAATATTCCCAAAGCCGGGAACTATATATTAATGTAAAAGGTTTTCCAGAGAAAATCCTTAAAATGATGCAATTGTTGAAAATTTATTTGCGCTATAAAATATATATAATTTACTAATATTTGTTGTAATCATTCCGCTTATTAAAAATATGGCAACAATTGTCAATACATGTACATAAAAAACTGCTTTTAAATTCTATCCAAGAATCAAAGATCTATAAAGGGTCTGGCCACGCATAGTCACACATTTTCTTTGTTTTTTTTTTTTTACATAGACACACCAACGTGTAAAACGCAAAAAGACGCAAATAGTTGGTTGTTTGGATGACCATTGCTATGGTAACCAAGACTAAAATTGGAAAAATAGCAAAACCTACTTTAAAGCCATATATTAAACGGTTTGCCAACAAATACAAATTATCAAAGACAATGAACAATCTTTGTCTCATTGTCAATTTTTATTTCATAGAAGAAAATTGATGGAGAAACTGATATCTTAAATATGTTACCATGGAAACTGTTAAACATTTTGAAATTGTTTTTTTTTACGTTTTTTTAATTAGTCGAAATGGGAAACTATTAGATTTTGCATCTGTATCAATTTCCATGAAATGTACTTTTATTTATGAAGATTGTCACCCGTTGCTATGGGAACAAGGCCAAATAATGGAAAAAACTAAAAAATTGAAGGTGATTTTGATGTGCTTTAACTCCTGATTTTAAAGAATTTTGGCAATTGTTTTTGTTGCATTTGGAACTTGGAAAAAATATACCTGAATTTTCATTATACATGTATACCACAAAAAGATTTGTTATGCAACATAGAAGTGTTGTTTCAATGGAAATTAAAGTTGCATAGAAAATCATACAGAAATTCTAACTTTTTGAAAAGTCGATAGTAACGGCAATTAATTTCAGAAAATTTCAGATTTTTTTAAAGTTGCTTTATAAACTTTGAGTATTTTTTTCTCACCAATTGATATCTTATATTTATGCTTTATATGTGATTAATACCCATTAAACTGTCTCAAAATATCAGAATTTACCTTTAGTTATTGTTCAGCTTGTACTATAGCAACGGTTCTGAATTTTCATTTTTAAAGTCTTAATTGCACAGTCATTACAGTGTGTACAAAAAATATTAATATTAAAATTTTACATTTTGAATTCAAATTAAACGAAGAAATCATATTTAGAATTTTCTGTTTAGTTACCATGGTAACATTTTTAAAGTATGCGTTTCCCCATGAATGTTTTTCTTTCTCTTGAAAAATAACATTTTTTTTCATAGCAGATTCTACCCTTGAAATCCTAAATGGTTGCCTTTACTCATAATATGTTCTCAAATAAGCATTGAAATGCCATTTTGACATCTTTATCCTTTTATACTCTGACAACGGGACCTCATAGCAACAAATTGATGATGTTAGGCTTCTTTACTCATCAAAGTCTATCAAAATGTAAAGTGTGAAAAAAACCGTGACTATGCGTAACCACCGAATTTTGATTCTTGCAAAGAAGTCAAGTTCAATTCGCCGTAACTCAGAGAGATAAACACTGAATAATCCCCCCCCCCCAACTTTATTTTTTTTGGTGGGGGGGGGGGGGGGGTGATGGTAATTTTCAAGTACGATTTGTGTACATTTTTTAATGATATACTTTTCAAGAAAATCTTGATAGTTTTACAAGTACAACAACACTGAGGAGTGAGATACCTTGAAGTTGACATTAATTTGGCCAATCAATGCATATTTTTAAAAGGGTAAAAGAATACACACCGACATCGCTTCACTTGATCTTGTAGAGTTTTGTTAGTTAAGAGCTAATACATGTAAGTACATTACGATCAATATTCGTAAGATATAGAGGAAAATACATCGAAGATCTAAATGTATCAATGTGGCACATCTAGGAAATAAAAAGTTTACCATAAAACAAAATAATTTAATGTGACAAACACTAAAAACTGTATTTGTTTTGTTAGTAAATAAGCATATAGGAATAAATCTGATTGAAACAGAACTTCTACCAGTTTAGTCCTGCATCTTGCTTATTACTTAACAAATGACATTCAATTTTTAGCCGGGCTTTGCTGAAAGCAGAGTCCTGGCTGTAGGCAGGCAGATCGCTAATGTTACTATAAATAGCACAAATTCAAAAGTAAACAAAAAACCGAGCAGCGTCAAAGTAAAAGCTTCCGCTATACCAAATAGTTACACAGAGAGCAATGTTTTGTCAAATCTTTTGGGGTATTTTTTGTTTGCGAATAAATTTAGCATTCATTTGATTTGTTTCCTTCCTTATCAATTACGTGTGTTTTAAAACATAAATATGCGTTTTAGACACATATACAATGCGTATGAATTTCCATGAACTACTTTTAAAAGCATTGGTATTTGTGTGCACATAGAAGTAATTGATTTTAAAATTTTGTTTCAAAATTCAATGCACTGGTGATTTTTTTCTACTAAACAGGTATAGTATTGTTAATAGCCGCTTACAATTAAAACAATTCAGTCGCTCTCTGGCACATTTCCAACATTAAAAGAGAGAGAGAGAGAGAGAGATGGAGAGAGAGATAGAGGAGAGAGAGAGAGTTTATACTATACAATATGTTTGTCAGTTTGTCAGTTTATACTATACAATATGCATAATGACACAGCAAAAGACAAAAGAGCCCGGCTTTCAGTACTACTTCAGTACTTTGATTTAAGTTTAGCATAAGGTACACCCTAGAGTAGTAATGTAAATCAAAAATGCAAAAGTAAATTTATTAAAGCTCAAATCGTGGACAAAACCTTTTCACAGTTCTTAATATTCTGTTTTGAGGAACTTGTCACAACTTGTATATTATGGTAGTGAGAAACCATAAACTATGTTTAGGAATACAAATGTCATATGAGCAAAGGTGAAAAGGAATCAGCAAGGTGAACAGAATCCGCGAATAGGGTTTTGATGTATTCATATGAAATTATCAACATATACTATTACATTTAGTAGTCGTCGGAAGCAAGTCTAGTTTATAATCTTCTATTTTTGCACTGCATACAATCAATATACATGTACCTATAGTTTTATTTTGACAGTAAAACAAATGCCCAGTTAAAAAATTAAATTTATGAAGGAAATGTCTGAAAACAATGTGATCGCATTTTAAAACATCTGTGGCTATTACGAATAACATGGTTATAAAAATGTTTGATTCTGTTTATTTAGGTGGCACGACTGACATTACAGTACATCAATTAGAAGAAAACAATACCCTAGCAGAGCTTGTGCCTGTCAATGGCGGAGAATGGGGTGGAATCAATGTTGATAAAGCTTATAGACAGTTTTTGGAGGATATCTTTGGGAGCAGTGTGCTTGAAAAATTCGAAAGTGATCCAGATAATATCATAGACTATTATGAATTTTGGCAAAACTTTGAAGTCAAAAAGAGAGTACCTATAAGTCGCAAGACCTCCAGAAAGATATCTTTGGTTATTCCATTAGCGTTAATTGAGATAGTAAAAGAGCAAATGCGGATAAAGGGAAATTTTTTGGAAATAATGAAAACATGTCTGAGAGAATCAAAATATTGCGATACAGGTATATATAGTGAAGCAGGGAAGCTAATGTTGCCCATTGAATTTTTTGAAACATTCTTTAGTCCAGCTATAAATGAACTCGTCGATCACTTGTCTAAAATGTTTGGAGAACTCGATTTGACAGATGTTAAAACAATCTTGTTCGTTGGGGGCTTTTCAGAATGCGAGTTAATGCGAGATCGACTAAAGCGCCATTTTGGAAACACTAAACAATTAGTGTTTCCAGACGAAGCAAGCATTGCAGTCTTGAAAGGAGCGGTGTATTTTGGTCACTGCAAAGATCTTGTCTCGCACCGAGTCGCAGAGTTTACTTATGGGTTTGAGATTTGGCCAACATTTGACGAGTCGAAACATTCTATTGATAGAAAGATAATGGTGAACGGAGAAGAAAGGTGTCGAGGCGTTTTCTTAAAAATTGTTACCAAAGGAGATCCAATCGCGCCAAAGTTAAAAAAGTCCCTATTTTTTAAACCTCTTGAAGAGGGCAAAAATGTTCTCGAGTGTGACGTTTTTGTATCAAATCAGAGAAACCCAACGTACGTAGATGACCTGGGTTGTGCAAAGCTGGGTACCGTGCAAATCCCGTTAACAATATGCGAACGCCAAATAAATACGGAAATCGAGTTATCGATCATATTTAGGGAGACATATATCAAAGTTATGGCACACAATATCAAAACTCAACTGGTAAATGAAATCAATTTTGATTTTCTCTCCCCGGAAATTCACCTGCCGAGTAGTTTAATTGGAAGTTGCTAGACTGTACCTGGTCAGCTCCAGGAAAAGAAGATGCGGGAATAAGATGGCGCAAATGCCCATTCGGTTTAGTAGTGAAATACAATTTTGTATTTATTTTTCCCCAATTAAATCTATTCAAATATATTATAATACAACTTTGCAAAAGCAAAATTTCTAACTATAGTCAGTTTTTAATATATTTAACAAAAAAGAAAAGAAAAAAAATATTGTCGGAAATTTTGGTGGTATCGAACCCGTAACATAAAAACCCTAGATATATAAGATTAGCTTATGCCAGGGACTCTAACCACTGAGCCATTTCAGACACAACAAAGTGGTCTTTTTAAATATTATGTGTGACTAAAGCCACGAACTACTGGACTTGTATTATTTTTTCAAAACGTTCAATTGTTGGGATACAAAATGATATTTTTAATGTATAGTGGGTCATCTCTCCACGTTTTTGTTGATTGAAATAGTTTTGTTTTCCAATAGACCTTAATTAGATTATGAGAAAAATATGGAGCACAGACCCATGCACTCTATAAAAGAAAATTTCTTGAAGTTCTATAAAATGACAGTATTTGCAGGTTTTGATACGTATACGCCTATTTGAGTCAACATATTCCAAGTATTGAACATACCTACAGGTTAAAAATCAATGATTCGTTAAATATATATTGTTTTAAATGATTTTTAAAAAAACCCATCAGATTTATTGATACTTTAATTTTTCAGCAGCCTGTCCGACCGCGTATGGGCATTTTACACGCCTTAAGTTATCCACCCATCTTCATTTCAAACATAGCTAATAGCTCATTAATCGGACTTGCATAGATAGACTAAAGAATATATATACTTGTTATTGATTAAAGTCAAGCAGATTTTAAAGAAGAAAAAAATCAGCCATGTTATAATATTTACTTTACATCTTTGTCTTTTACTAATTAACAATGTTTTATTGTCAATGAGTCCATTCATTAAGGAATAAGATCAAATCCAATAAAGCCCGAAGGGCTTATCACCTCATAATATTCAAAGAACTATTCCTTTTTACTTATATTTATATAATTTTTAGCAATTGTAGGATTAAATAATTTAATATAGATACTGAGTATACGTCATTTGGATTTTTGGACTGTATAGTACAAAATCGATACGTAGCGTTATCACAGGCAAAGACACTGAAAAATGTAAATACCGGTATTGTTGCATAAACTTTTGAGTGTAAAGAGTAAACATTTGTGTGGAGTTGACTTCAAACAGGCGTTTAATCTGGAGAAATGGAATAAATGAGAAATGATTTAATTAAATTAGAAACATGTCCATAGTTTATGGAAGTCCAATCAAAGATAAATATGAATGATGTATCCTTGAACTGTGGAATCTTTCAGTTGTAATGTTGGAGTACGACAAGGCGAAAATATGTTTCAATTGTTATTCTCTTTATATATCGATGACTTGGAATATATTCTGAGGATTTTTTTAGTCTAGTATTCTACATTTGTACATTATCATTTTTTCGCATTTTGTTTAATCTATACAGTACCTATTACTTCAACATTAATTATTGTAAACCATATATATGTACCTCACGTGCAACCAATAAATAAATAAAGTGAATTGAACTGAAAATTTAGATATGTGATTTATTCTACGCCATAAATCTTTCTAAAGTAAGCCATTGCCTCAGTGCTTAAATTGCTGGTTTCTCTAGGGGGCGGGGGCGGAGGGATCCCAAACCCCTCCCCCCACTTGAAAATTAAAATTTATTAAAATTACAAAGTAAAATTATCACAAATATGCCTCGGACCCCTCTTGGCAAACACCCCCCCGGAAAAATTTTCTGGATCCGCGCATGCATGTTATACATTTTCATCAAGATATCCTACCTGATGCTATTATCAAATCAGTATTCAGAATTTTTTTTACAACTTCTCCATGCACACCTTTGTGATTTAAAGAAAATGGATGATGTAAAAACTTTCTTAAATTCTTAAATGTAATTGGTTGAAATATAATATTTTCTTTAAACCCCCCCCCCCCAAAAAAAAAAACAACAAAAAACATGATTGGCAAAAATTGGCGTTTAAGATTGTAAGTCTTACGTTTGAACTACGACTCATTATCTCGTGAACACAACCTAAATGTATAATAGAGCTGTACTCCTCGATTTGATACTGTTGTTGAGTTTAAGCTTAAATAGATGAGATATTCTCTTTGTCAAATCATCTACAACTATTTTTAATATAGTCACGGTTGCACGTAGACGGAATGTGCTTGAAACAACTAGGTTTCAATTGCAAACAGAGGGAAATTGTACACATTCTATGACAAGGTATATTTTGCATCTTTGTGTACCCTTCTGCAGTTTTTGATTTGTCTAGTTTTATTTCATGTTACATTATTTTGCAACATGCATAAAAAAAGCAGCGATTTTGACACGATATATTCTCCGATCAAGTAAAAACAAGCCAATTAATAAATAATTCATTATAATATTTCCATGGCGTATATTTTAGCAGTGACTTCACCGACTTTAGTTCTTCATTTCTTCTGAAAAAAAGGAAGTATAATTCCGGGACCATCAAGGTTGTAAGTCTTTGATTTTGAATTATAGAAAACCAAGATGGCAGCGCCCATGACTGCATGAGATTTCTTAATGAGACTTATCCAATTCTAAGTTGGCTAAGTGATGACCCCATATGATTCTGAATTTATTGTTTTGCTTTATTGGAGGTACTGATTTAGTTTTATTTTTAAAGATTTTTAAATATTTCAATTGTTATTGACATTCGGTTGAACTATATAACTTACCCATTGAACTGTTGAACTTCACCGTTGCAAACACTCTTAGGAATTCATGTGTAGCCCCTTATTTAGTAATAAAGGTTTGATCTGTATGTTAGTTGGGTTTCTAATAATGAATGTTGTCCATCTTGGCATCAAAATGTAAATTGTGACCATTGGATTTAACAGAAATCAGAATTTAATTACTTAGTTTAGAGGGACCATTAAATGTTGAAAATTAATTAAACTGCCAATTTATATCATTCTGTCAGCTACTTAGTCATAAATAAATAGTAATATACGTGTATATTTTTAATTAGATAACTGATATGGGTAAACAAAAAAGAAGTAGACAAAAATTTCACAATGCAGCAGTAAAACCTAAAGGAGACAAAAAACAGGAAGATGAGGATGCTACTATGGAGGTAACTTTTTGGCTTTTGTACTTGTCAACATAATCCTTGCTTGAATATAATTATGTTAAATAAAAACTAATTTATATTTTAAAAATGTTTTAATATAAAAAATTGCCTGATGTAAGCAATAGAGAGTACGAAAGTGTTTGTTCTATAAGGGAAAATTTCCAAGATAACTTCATTCACATATTATCATTTTTCCCTAGTAAAAATTCACAGAAACGAAAACAGATTTCCTACGGAGATTCATATTGGGGAATGTTGACATCTTTTCTCCATTCAGAAATCACTTGGAATACCTTGCGCAATTTTTCATCATTATCATCTGGACTTAATTATGGCTGATGCAATGCAAAATCCCCGTAGACTT
This sequence comes from Magallana gigas, assembly GCF_963853765.1. Classification (NCBI taxonomy): domain Eukaryota; kingdom Metazoa; phylum Mollusca; class Bivalvia; order Ostreida; family Ostreidae; genus Magallana; species Magallana gigas. The sequence goes on from NC_088854.1 coordinate 38,550,279, forward strand.
TCTATATTTAGCCGTGTATTTAAACCTGACAATCTAGGGGGTGTTTCAAAAGGGAAATCTTGGAATTTTTTCATACTATTGAATGAACTTCGTCTGAATCAAGAGGTATTAATAAATATTGAATAATTTAAGAAAATATGCAGCAAAGATATCTTGGGACAGACTATAGTTTGTTTGTTTATCTGTAAACATTTTAAAGACTAGAGGTATGATTACTCAATAAACAGTTTCGGAACATTTTTAAGATTAGGACTATTTGCAAATATGAGTACAATATAAAAAGTGATTTTGTGAACATGTTTCAGAGCATGGACACTGCTTCCATGTCTGGTAGATCAGCCCTGACGAGTAACGTCTTCAAGAACTTAAAGATTGACAAGGAGGACTTGGTACAGAAACTTCCTAATGACTGGGACACCAAAAGTGCCATTACTAGCACCTCACTGAAGGGATTACATCTGAAGAAGAAGGACCGAAAGAAACTGAGACATGAACTTCTGGTCCAGAGTATGTAACTAATTTGAATTCGGTTATTTGACATATGGTTCATTAGTGATACAAAAGGAAAATTCAAGTTACCTTTAAAAACAGAGGCAACTTTTAGTGGGACTATTCACTACATAATATGATTTATAATGTATTCCTTTACAAAATTGTCATGCTAAGGCAAACAAATTAGTTTCTCAGACCAACTTCATCGTGTCAAATGCTGTTGTATGATTGATTTTATTGCCTTGTTAATGAATAGAGGAGTAATAGAGTTTTAAGTATAGAAGAGAACTCATTTTGAAATATTATTACCACAATGACTTATTCCTGTTCGCTCCTTGGGGATTACCACAATAGCAAATATTTTTTTCTAATTCATGTACAAACAAAAGGATGGTGTACCTTCATATTATGGATGTAAAACTGCTTGTAAAATGTTTAAAAGAGGGCTATTAAAGTGTTCGTAATGTCAACTCCAATTTTCTTTGGCAGAGTTGGATGCTGTGGAAGCAGCTAAGAAGGCAGCCAAAGAGAAAAAGAAGAAACAGAGTACGCCAGTGGTGGGGGACATTGGATTGCTGGGAGAGGCCCTCCCCACTCTGGACATGCTCCTCAAAAGTGACGAGCACAAGAAAAAGTAAATAAACTATGCATAGCTCCCACAATAGCTCCAACATTGAACTCTATTACAAAGTTTTACAATGACCATGAAGGTTTGAACATGAAGTTTTCAAGTCCCACATCATTGTCACAGATAGTATTAAGCAAGATCAGTATAATGCTAAAATGCATATTTTTAATTTTTGAATAGAGAAAGTAATAAAGAGAAACCACGTAGTATACCTAAAGAGAAAAAAAGACAGAAGCAAATGTAAGTATTTTATATTAATACTAATACATAAGGAATCACTACATGCATACATGTATAAGTTTTTCTCTCTATCTGATGCGGATAAAAAGACACCACATTAATGTTTATACAAATCTTTTGCACTATGCATTTTTTGTAGCTGACAGGTAAAGCAAATGCTGCTGATTAAATTATACATCATCATACATGTAAAGTTGAAGCTGTGCAGTATTAAATAAGTTTAAAATATTTAAATTTAGAAAAAAATTGTAAAGAAAAAAGTAATGAAGGGGATACCTTATTTCAGAAATACTGCAGATTTATTTTATCTTATTTTTTTTTTACTGAAGGTGATACCTTATTTCGGAAATATTGCAGATTTATTTCAAAGCTCAAAAATTCAATACACGGAAAATTTCATAATTTTTTTTTTTAACCAGCATAATGCAAGTCCGTGAATAATGTGCTCTAGCATTACTTGAAATCAATCTTTTAGGGTCAATGCATCTTAATGCATAAAGGAAAATTGACATTTCTGTTGGATTATTACAGCTTAGTCAATTTGAAGAGATTTATCATTTATAGACATAAAACGGACTGTAACAGTCAGACTATTGAATGATATGGAATGAGAAGCCCTGCAGGGGAAACATACATTAGTCTTGAGAGAGCAAACTCATTTGAACATGTCAAAACACTAAACGGATGTTTACAAATTCATGTAAATTTACATAAAGTAGGCTGGTAAGGGCTGAAAACAATTAATGATTAGTTTCTTAACTAGGCAACGCCCCATTTTGTCAGTTGTCTCTGTTTTGTAAAAATTATAAAAAGAGAAAATAACAGCTTGCAACATGTTTTTAGAAATTTTTTGGCAGGAGAAACTAAAAAACAATATTTTTGGCCTTGGAAGTAAAAGGATTATATTCTTTAAAGAAAGGATTACTTTTCCTTTCCTGTTTCAACAAGTTGTATTGAATGATTAAGATACTGTAGGAGCACATATATTCATTGGGTTCATTGGGTTAAAATTTCATTGTTTTCAAACCAAATAAAATATCATTGAGATTTAATTTCATCATATCATATTCTCTTAAAATGTATGATGTATCAACTACCGGTATTGTACTTACAGGTATGAATGCTTGAGTGAAAAATTCTTCATGGATTTAATTTTGTTGAAAAATACTACAAAGGAAAATAATTAAAATTAAATCCTCAACGAGTATTTCTGCTTCTACAGTATGTTCATATCATATATACCTGTGTATGATAATTTCTACCAATCTTGTTTTATTTCCTTTAAGGATGAAAGACATTGAGTTATTTCGCCAAGTTTATACCCACCCATCCTATGCAGAGAATCCAAGGGGAACAATTCATGAACATTTACAAAACAAACTCAAACAGGAAAATGAAATGGATTTATAGCACTCAATAGTTTTCCTGGAAAAGTAAATCGCGTACATGGCTTACAATGCTATTTTATTTGAGACTTGTCACTTGTGCAATTGTTATGTTTAAAGTAATATTATTCTTAATACTTGAAGTTAAACTAACATTGTTTTTTAGACTATAGTTGCAACTTATTAAATCAGCATTTCTTTGTCAATATTATGGTTGAAAATGCTTTTGTATATAATAAATCAAACAAAAATACATGTGTGAGTACATGTTTGCAGACATAAAAGTTGCTTTAATGATCTGTATATTTCTTTGTTTACCTAAACATGTATAAATTAAAGTACATTCATATCATTCTGAAAAAGCATTAATTCTTCAAAATCTTTATATCTACCCCAGGCAATTTAGCAAACATGCCAGTACCTGTACTAAGAAAGTGGTAATAACAAGTAATTCTTTAAGTAAAATTATCTATAATGGGTCACCCTACCAATGAAATGAAATTGGTCATATCTTGAAATGAGATTATCATGCCCTTTTATGTTGTATTCATTTTTCATATCAAAGATCATGCTTACAAATAGAGCAGAGCTCTTTTTTTGGCTAAAATAAAAATATTAAAAATTTAGCTGAACTTTTTATTTTAGCAAAAAAAAAAACCCAACTCCAATAAACAAATAAAAGCCCCATTTACTCAGAGTGAATATTATTACCAAACTATTACTCGTAGTAATCTTAATTAAAAGATATAATTGCCATTTTAAAGCACCACTCAGTTTAAAGTTAAACACATTTTGTATGAAATCAATGCCTCTCTAAAAATATGTATGAAATTTTTCAGACGGCCAATTCATGTCATTTTACGTATTGTAAACTCTGTATAGATATTTATCCATAATTTATAAATGGTCAAAGGACTGAGTTTCTTCTCTTGCCCATGCTTATGTCGTCATAATGATGTATGCATGAAAGGGTAAAAAGTACAAGTATTCAGGAAATGTTCTTATACCCTCTTCACCATTCTATTTAAATCCTCATTCAACCTTAATTTTTACAGTTGTGTTTTCAAAACACATTTATTTTGTTTATTTTGCAGTAGTTTATTCTTTGCTTCAGTGACCTGGGTGTATTAAGCTTCCCATGGGTTGCAGTATAAGCATGAGGCTATTCAGGGACACGGGCCTCTTGGGTGTTTTTTTTTACAAGTACACGAGCTTCATGGCGTAGTCTAGTATATCTATAACTTCATTTTCTGTCTTCATTTCAAATGAAATTTCATTTTTATTTTACATACTCCAAAAAAGTGTGTTTGTGTGTGTGTGTGTGTGGGGGGGGGGGGGGACTCAATCATATTTCACATCTTTAGATGTAAATTTAACAAGAAATTTTTGCTGCGACAAAAATTGGGGGGGGGGGGGGGGAGCAGGCCCACCCCTTCGATGCTACATCCCTGTAATGGATGTGTTATTGTGTATTAACATGTCATTTAATTTTGTTTAGTTAAAGATGAAAAGAAGATTAACTCAATTCTCTATTTGAAGTTTAAAATAACAAAATGAGTAATTGCCCTTTTCTTGTTGCACGAGGAACTGAAAAAAGCAAGAAAGAAGGTCTAGGCATGTTGCATGAACAGTGTGATGCGTTGCGTAATGTTATTTGTAAAGACTATTTTCTCAACGTTCCAATCATTATAATTTTATAAGACATGGGAAAATATATATAAGATGGAAAAACTCGCAAATATTATATTGAATGAGGTTTTGTGTTTTACAAAGTACAGCATGTATAGCTATAGTGTACTGTAAACAAATCATAATAAATTTGCTTTATGTTATATTTTATATCGTGTGTAATTATGCAATTAAATATTTGTAAACATGAGATATTCGAATTGTGAAAAAAAATGAAACAAATTCAGACTAGCCGTTTTGGCTTAATAAAAAACGTGTTTTTGTTAATAAATGAGAACAGTAAAATTATTTGCTCACCTGATTCAAAAGCTAAAAAAAAAGTTGGAAATGATTTTTCACCGGATTTTCCGATTGATTGAAAATGGTGAAAATGACCGGGGGGCGGCTGCTGCCAAAAGGGTACCCCTATTGTATTGATCAATTAAACATCTATCAGAAATGTGCATATTACTTGGATTTTGATTTTTGAATTTATGAAAATTTATGAAAAATTACCATGTTGAACTTAGTCATTATCACGCTGAATATTGCATATAGGGCACCTCTATTGTTAGGATTTTCGAGATACGAGATATGAAGTTGTTGTTTCGTAGATCAATTATACATATCTAAGAGATGTGCATATTATTTGGGTTTACATTTTTGATAATTTAATGAAAAAATACCATGTTGAACTTAGTCATTTTCTTGCAGAATAGTGCATATAGGTTCACATAATAGAAAACCTGGTTAGTTTTATTTCCTAAATAAAGGCATTTTTCCTGAGAGAGAGAGAGAGAGAGAGAGAGAGAGAGAGAGAGAGAGAGAGAGAGAGAGAGAGAGAGAGAGAGAGAGATAGAGCATTGGTTTTGAATTAAATTTACTAATAGTAAATAGAGAGAGATTTCGTTTTGGTTCATGTGTGGACCATACAAAACATGACAATTTTGAGTAATAATTATCATTTTATTCTTTACTCTGCGACTACAACCTGAACTTACATGTATCTTAATACCTTGTAAACTTTACCCCCCCCCCCCCCCCCAATCAAAAATAAAAAAAAACCCTTCAAAATATATTTATCCATAATCCAAATTTTTAATACCCTCGAGTAAGAAAAGTTTTGTTTAGGTTTTGCAAATGTGTGTTTATAATCACAATTACGAAGAATATCAATACGTTAACTGTGCAATGTATTGCCTCTAGTCATGACGATTTAGGCATAAGGGCAATAATTTTCTATGAAGAATTCTACGTTTTAAGACACAGCTATCAAATGTGCTAATATTCTAATGACCATAACTTTTCTGTTCTTGCGCACGGATTAAGAATATTTAAATTTTTAAGCAGTATTAATATTTTTAGTACAGGTTAAATAAAAATAAATAATTGATGAATTAGGTATTTATTAGATGATATCGTAATTATAACTCACGTGAGTGTTAAGGTCTACGGGCCTCGACCTCTTTCATTTACCGATAGCGATTTATATCATTATATATTTGAATACAAATCTTACAGTGCACCATATTGCAGGACTGAGGTTGAAAGGTGTGAACAATGTGCAGCCATATCTGATTTCGCGGTAGGGGATGCTGTTAAAATCGATGTCCTCAACGTGATGTCCAGATCTAGATAAGTTTGAAAGTCAAGGATTGCACTAGCATTGATTTTTATTCATCTTCTTTTTTAAAAGAAATTTTAGTCCGATCGGTAATTTGTTTGTCCAGTATTGATGTTCATTGAATGTGACAGCTGTGATAGAGCATTCATTTGACTTGGTTTTGTGTTGACAAACGAGCCAAACGATTACACGAGAAAATCACGACGAAACCACGCTTTCTTTGAATAGCAAAATATTATATGGGAGAGTGATAATTGTAAAAGGACCAGTTCTGAAATGTTGTGCTAACCATTAATTATGACACATGTACCATTTAATGTTTATTAATTTGACGATATATTAGTGCTTCTGGTTGGACGAAAAATTTCTTTCAAAGAAAAAATTGACCAGAAAACTTCTTCGTCACTTTTTCGTCAATCATCAGTTAATGTTGGTTGGAGCTTTTTCAAATTTTGAAGTATGAATAAAAACCTTTAAAAAGACGTAATTTAATGACGCGGCGATGTCATGTATATATCATGTTATAAATATTAATATCTTTTTAAATATTCAACGAAATTTAATCAAATTTTTAATTGGAATTTAAAATTTGGTTACAAAAATTTTGATATTTATAATATCAATTTACACAATACAGCGCCCATGAGAAGTGCGGTGCATAGTGTGACATTACTTTTGGATCAACCCTTGTATGTACATGTATCGACTGAAATAAATTGATTCTAGTATATGCTAGTAACTGATCATTAGAGCCTGTCGCCAGCAAACCAAATAAAAATTTGATTCAATTGGTCAACGGCATATCAATGCACTATGACAGGAGCAACCTTTCTCATTTACATACATTTCTTAAACCTCTGAATGTAACATCTGGCGGGAGATCAATTTACACATCTTCTTGGAGTCTTTCATTTTTCTCTGTGTTTAATAGATATTTTTTTACTAATACAGAAACCCTTAAGGGACATCTTTAGTAATTTTTATCAAAATTGTCATTTTTTTTTACATCTAGTGAGTATAAGGCAATTATTATACATGTAAATCGTATCAATAAAATGTTTAGGTTAATTTACTAGTGTTTGAACAGCAGCCCGAGTAGTAAATGGCAAAATAAATTTCTGCAATAAATGCATTTGAAACTGGTGTATATTTCAAAGAAATAATTATGTTTCTTCGGTTAGTGTTAATAAACATTCAACTGCCATTTCATATATCGTTAAATAATGCTTTGTTTTGTACTTTTTAAGTTTGCTTTTCATGAAAACTAGCAACATTTAAAAAATGATTACTAGTATACAGAAAGACAACCAACTTTTTTTCCTTCTGTAAAGTAACTTTAAAATTTTGTAAATATACCGGTATACACTGTACATAAAAATATATCTTTGGTACTTCATATTGGCTATGAAGGTTGCGATAAAAAAGTCCACAACCTGCTGGTGTATGTTATATTTTTTCCTTCATGTTACTGTAAACCAATAATTATTAGAGACGATTTTACTTCGCGATTTACTTCCGATAAACTGGTTGGCGACGACTAATGTTGACGACCAGGCCTTATAAAGACCTCTCTCGCTAAAATAACCATGCAACAAGGACTGGTTCGCGGCGCGAAATATTCGCGACGTTGAGACTCTCGCGAACCTCGCGAAAATTTCTCGCATGCGAATAAAAGATGGTTTACAGTAATTGCCTTTATATTCGCATGGACCATTAAAAAAAGTTAATTGCCTAAACGTTAACGTACAATTCTACTACAACAACCGATAGTAGTAGCAGAAATAACACGGCAAGGCTTCCATATTATCATCACATGTATGTAGAAAATAATATATACCCACGTGAAGTACATAACAAAGGTAGCAATGAAATATATTTCTTTCAACATGATCCGCCGGAAAAGAACTTGGTGCTATCTTTTGGTTGTGTTATATCCATTTATATGCTTCTATCTGTGGTCGTCAGATAAAAAAGCAATAAGGACTATTCATGAAAAACAGATGCTTTCATCGAAATCACGCACAACTACACCAACACAGACATTGCGAAAAAAGGCATATTTTCATGTGAACAATGATATTGAAGGACCTGGTAAGTCTTCACTTTCTATACGATGGACACTCTTATTTTAGGAGGTTGGGTGTTGGGGTTGCTGTTGGGCTGGGGATCTTGCACACGCATAAGCAAATTTGTTCTTTAAACAACTTTTATTCACCCATACACCTATGATCTATCTTTAAAAAGCAGTACGATAAGCTCAATATTTTCACTTTTGCAAAAAGTATGTTACATCATTAGATAGGTATGAAAAGTGTTGTCCTCTTACATGTAAGTAATTTTTGCCCCTTTAGTCTGAATTGATAAGAAATGACCATTCTTGTACATGTACTAATGCGGATATCAAGGGCAGATTTGACCAAAATACGATCTAGAAACGTTATAAACGGTGCTATTTCATCTTCAAAACAAACCGTACCTTGCAAGAAATTGTTCGATATATTTTTTTAGATCCATTTGATAGACCTTCATGAGTCCTTTTGTTATCGATAAAACTGATTATATATGGACGATTTCTAAAACCAAAACTTGAAAGAAATGCGTGGTATCACCAATTTGATTGTTCACAGTATACTTATAAATGTTAAACATTGTGTAAGTTAACTATAAAAATACATTATTATTTTCTCAGAGAGAGAGAGAGAGAGAGAGAGAGAGAGAGAGGTTAGCTATAATTTAATTAATTAAATTATAAATTACAGTTTCAACAACTTTTCGCTTTTTCTATGTATTGTAAAAATTATTGTAGGTCATTTGCGTGCAATTTTCTTTTGGGACTCGATCCGCCTTCTACGCTTGTCAACCAATAAAAGTGTAAGTGTGTGACTGTAGCTTGAATCGACAAGAAATGACAAATCTTGTATTCTTTCGGGTACCAACAGAAAGGGAGAGTTGACCAAAATATGAAACAGAAACATGTAATCGTGCCATTCTACGCAATTTAGAGGATTGACGTCATTCACTGCTGAACTACGTTAAGTGTACAGACATTTATTTTGCTCTATACAATTCATGAGTTAATTAAATAAATACATGTAACTAAGACTCTTTTAACCCGGTAATTGTGTAATTTGCGTTTCTAGTAAATATATTTTAACTAAATAATGTATATTATTAAAAATGCCTTCTATTTAAAGCATGCACTCAGCCCATAGTAAATCTAGCTACATATGTATATAAGTGTATGTACACTTAGTACATAGTTTTACCTTTCATACATTCATTTACATGTATTTTACGCGAGTGCTTTTATTCGTTGCAACGATTGCGGTCACGATCAACGTCTAAATAGAAAACAATAATGACAGAGGCACAGCTGTCTAGTTTATGCAGAGACGTCCTTTTCTTCACGACGAAATTTCAATATGTTCCTTTGCGAAAGATTGTATCAATTCATATTAAAAAAAAGATCAAACTTCATCTGTGCTGCGACATCTAATCTTGTTTGTCTACTAATTGATTTTCTGTTATCTTCAAAGTTCATTGCCTATAAAGAGTGATTGAATAAAATATCTGTTAATCTTGTTCACTCTTTCTGAAAAAAAATTGCTTCTGTCTCACTTTTCTCTCTTTTTTTGTTTGTTGATAAATGATTTTTTCTACTGTAATAAAACCCCGGGCGGCTTTTCCATGTTTGAAAATTGATTTGTATATTTTCGATTTAAAAAAGAAATATTTCGTCTGCCCTAACAACGCCTATGCTCTTACAGGCCACAGTTTCAGAAAATTGAATTCGAAATCACATGATTTTGTTTACCAATGTTTTTTGTTCGTGGTTTAGATTATTTACACTTCTCTTCCCTATTACCTACGAATTTAAAACCATTTAACAAGAGCTTGGACTTTGGGTAGTTGTTTCAAACATAATAATATTTACATCTACCAAGTATGATTCCCTCTATTTCTTACTAAACTTATAGTTAATTCATAGTTCTATAGAAACAGCCAAACTGAAACCAACATGTCCCGTTTATCGATTGGTCGAAAACTACCGCGACCTAAGAAAAATCACGGACTGCACGAAATAATCATCATGATGTCAGACTCACATTCCCATAGGAGACGATTTTGTTGTTTAGCTAACGTACTGATGTACATTAACATTACTACTTAATTTATTAAATTTTACTTACTTTTTCCAATCAATTTACTAATTTTTTAAAAGATAAATATAAATATAAACATTTAAGCATTTTATTGTTTAAATATGACGTAGGCCTGTCTATTTAATTGTTGGCTACTTGAAATCAAGAAGATTTGTATGGCTTTTGAGCTATTAAAGATGACACAATCTACATGTATGCATATTTCACTCAAAACCAGCGCTATTAACCGGGTTTTTCAAAAGAAAAGTCCCGTTATTGAAATGGTGAAAATGGCGGGCGGCTGCCAAAAGCTAGGGTACCCCTTATTTGTACGGACAACTCTTCCTACTATTTTCAAGATAGGAGGTAGTTGTTTGCAGATCAATTGAACATATATCAGAGATGTGCAGATTACTTGGATTTTGAGTTTTGATCAGTATTTTATGAAAAAAAGTACTAGCTGTCATTTTATCGCATAACATTACATGTACAGTGTAGGTTACCCGTATTGTACGGATAACTCCTCCTACAGTTTTCAAGAAAGGTGTTTTTTTGCAGATCAATTGGACTTGTATCAGAGATGTGGAGATTACTTGGATTTTGATTTATTAAAATTATTTCGCTTTTTCGTTTGTATTGTAAAAATTATTGCAGGTCATTTGCGTGCAATTTTCTTTTGGGACTCCTCCTTCTACGCTTGTCAACCAATAAAAGTTTGTGCATGACTGTTGCCTGAATCGACAAGAAATGACAAACATTGTATTCTTTTGCATGGGTACCAACAGAAAGGAAGAGTTGACCAAAATATGGAACAGAAACGTTATATAATCGGTGTCATCCTACGTACATGTATTTTAGACGACTGACATCATTCATTCACTGCTGAACTACGTTAAGTGTACAGCCATTGATTTTGCTTTATACAATTCATGAGTTAATTGATTAATTAAATAGATGTAATTAAGACTCTTTTAACCCGGTAACTGTGTAACCGTGTCTATAAATATATTTTAACTAAATACTCTATGATATTAAAAATGCCTTCTATTTAAAGCACTCATCCCGAGGTAAATGTAGCTGTATAAGTGTATGTACACTTAGTACATATTTTTACCTTTAATGCATCTATTTATTTTACGCGAGTGCTTTTATTCGTTGCAACTATTGCGGTCACGATCAACGTCTAATAGAAAACAATATACTGACATAGGCACAGCTGTCTAGTTTACGTAGAGACGTCCTTTTCTTCACGAAGAAATTTTAATATGTTCCGTTGCGTAAGATTGTATCAATTCATATTTTAAAAAAGATGAAACTTCATCTGTTACGCGACGTCTAATCTTGTTTGTCTATTAATTGATTTTCTGTTATCTTCAAAGTTTATTGCCTATAAAGAGTGATTGAATAAAATATCAGTTAATCGTGTTCATTCTTTCTGAAAAAAAATTGCATCTGTCTCACTTTTCTCTCTTTTGTTTGTTTGTTGATAAATGATTTTTTTTCTACTGTAATAAAACCCCGGGCGGCCTTTTCATGTTTGAAAATTGATTTGTATATTTACGATTTAAAAAAAAAATTTTGTCTGCCCTAACAACGCATATGCTCTTACAGGCCACAGTTTCAGAAAATTGAATTCGAAATCACATGATCTTGTTTACCAATATTTTTTTCGTGGTTTACATTATTTACACTTCTCTTCCCTATTACCTACTAATTTAAACCATTTAACAAAAGCTTGGACTTTGGGTAGTTGTTTCAAACAGTAATAATATTTACATCTACCGAGTATGATTCCCTCTATTTCTTACTGAAACTTATAGTTAATTCATAGTTCTATAGAAACAGCCAAACTGAAATCTACATGTCCCGTTTATCGATTGGTCGAAAACCACCGCGACCTAAGAAAAATCAGGGACTGCACGAAATAATCATGATGATGTCAGACTCACATTCCCATAGGAAACGATTTGGCTGTTTCCTTTAGCTAACGTACTGATGTACATTAACAGTACTACTTAATTTATTAAATTTTACTTACTTTTTACAATCAGTTTATTAATTTGTTAAAAGATAAATGTAAATATAAACAATAAAGCATTTTATTGTTTAAATATGACGTAGGCCTGTCTATTTAATTGTTGGCTACTTGAAATCAAGAAGATTTGTATGGCTTTTGAGCTATTAAAGATGACACAATCTACATGTATGCATATTTCACTCAAAACCAGCGCTATTAACCGGGTTTTTCAAAAGAAAAGTCCCGTTATTGAAATGGTGAAAATGGCGGGCGGCTGCCAAAAGCTAGGGCACCCCTTATTGTACGGACAACTCTTCCTACTATTTTCAAGATAGGAGGTTGTTGTATGAAGATCAATTGAACATATATCAGAGATGTGTAGATTACTTGGATTTTGAGTTTTGATCAGTATTTTATAAAAAAAAAAGTACTAGCTGTCATTTTCTCGCATAACATTACATGTAGGTTACCCGTATTGTACGGATAACTCCTCCTACAGTTTTCAAGAAAGGTGGTTTTTTGCAGATCGATATCAATTGGACTTATATTAAAGATGTGGAGATTACTTGGAATTTGATTTTTTGATAATTTATGGAGAAAAAAATGCCATCTGTTGAACTTAGTTATTTTCTCGCAAAGTATTGCATACAGAGTACCCCGTTTTTCTGGATGGGTTGACAAATGGATTATGGATGCTGTTCACGCAAAACAAAACGCGGTTGGATGTCCCATTGACAGCTTTTCTCTTGTTTTTTACTTGTTGTGATGCAAGAAACCCACCGAGAGTTCAAGGTCATGTTAATATGGCTCTAATTTGATTGTTCAGTTCAGACAGCTTATGACAATATTAAATCACGATCTAAAGCAAGTTTATAGGCGTTTTTTCAGCAATGCTTCCTACCTTTGTATCCCCATAAAACATCAATAAAAACATTTTACTAAAGAAAAAATATTCTTTGTTCCACAGGACAGAAAGGGTCAGGGGTCACCGTCAAAGAAAGTGACCTCGAGGGAGATGACCTCCAGCGTTACAAGAAGGGATATGAAGTCTATTTATATAATTCTTACGTCAGTGATCTCATTCCTCTCCGCAGGAGTTTCCCACCGGATTTACTAGAAAAAGAGTACAGTATGATATATATTCTTTTTGTCAGCGAGGAGAACCGTGTACTGTCTATACATGAACTTGTCTGATTTCTTCCAATAAGAAAAATTAATTTTGGTCTTACTTAAAGGACAACGTATTCATATTGCAAAGAATGTGGGCGCTTAAGATGTAGATTCGGCAGGAATCTGGGCGCACAAGGAGAGTGAAAATTTCATCAATTAATTTTGAATGTTTTTCGAATTATAACCGTTATTTGGTTTCTGTTGGATGTGGAATGAGTGGGAAAATATTTGAAATGCACAAGGTTTTATTAGAATATGGGTCTAAATATAGCAACACGATGCAATTCATGCAAAATCCTACTTATTTACAACTGTTTTAAAATGATTTTGTTGTCTCTGGGTCTTCTCTCCACAAATTTGTAACGTGTAAAGATAACATATTTCAACATTGAAAATGTCGCTTTTTAAAAAAAGATGGAGAGATGACCCAGAGATGACTTATTATGTACTTTTCAAATTATTTTTTCAATGATAAAAAGCAAAGTCCATTGATATGACAGTGTTGTTTCAAACAGTACTTTATAGCGCATATATTGACAAGTCTCGCATGGCTCAGTGGTTTCGTCCTGGATTAGTGAATACATACATTCAGTGTTTTGGGTTCAAATCCACCTGGTGTTCTTTTTTTTTAAAAAATCAACTTTTTTGTTTAAAATGTTTGTTATTATAACATGATGTTGAATTACAATATACCGGTATATTTTAATTTGTTGTTGTTGATTTCTAGATCTGCTGTATGAACACTATAAAAAAAATTCTTCTCTTATTACTAGTTTTTTAGGATATACACAATATAACTTCATTAAAATATGTTTGCATTAACATTTCCAACTAGTTATCGGTTTACCTCTCATTGCCAATTTTTTGAAAGCTTTGTGAGTTTTTTAATAACCGGAATAGCCATGTACATTGTACTTCGACTCTCAACATAATATATTTTTGTTAAAACCTGTACATAGCCTTTCGAGGTTATAGACATTTAAATCCCAATTAATTCGTGTCGAGGATTCCTGCAAACTTACAATCTTGTGCGCTCACTTTCTTTTTTGTTCCCTATGTAAAACTTTCATGAAGAAGACGAAGCATTTTAGTGTATCTTACTATATAGATGACCACACATAGTTAATTCAATGATTACTGGGACTTCACTTTTGCTCTCTCTCTCTCTCTCTCTCTCTCTCTCTCTCTCTCTCTCACAAAATACAAAATAAGATCTCCATTTGTTATTTGGATTTTCTTTATTCACAGGTGTTATGACATTGAATATGACTCCGATCTACCGGAAGTGAGCGTGATCATACCGTTCAGAAACGAAGCCTTCTCTACTTTGCTTAGAACAGTGCATAGTGTTCTAGACAAATCAAACCCCAACATACTCAAAGAAATTATCTTGGTCGACGATGGATCCAATATAGGTAATACAAAGTAATTCGAAGTTTATTTGATAAAACAAATGTACAATGAAAATTTATTTTAGTTCCATCGAGGTCTACACAATTTAAACTTTGTTTTCAGACGATTTAAAGACGAAACTCAAGCTGTATCTTTCACACCTTCCGAAGGTGAATCTAATTCGACTACCTGTAAGTAAAGGGCTGATGACGTCACGACAGACAGGGATAAACAATGCAAAATCTGACGTCATTGTTGTAATGGATTCGCATTTAGAATTGGCACCAGGTAGGCATGTATTTGCATGATTGTATTTATAAAATGTATACACAGAAAGTTAGAGACATATTATTTTCGACAACGTCTGTTATAAAAGTCATTTTTGTATTTGATTTATTGCATCTTGCATCTAATTCATTCTTATAGGTTGGTTAGAACCACTTGTACAAAGAATAAAAGACGATCCAAAAGTGATGGTTTTTCCTAAAATGGGCGGAATCAACCGTGACACCTTTGAGATCACCAGCAGCAAACTACAAGACCCGGTCTATTTGGTTACTTTCGATTTCTACATGGCGGAAAATCACGTGCCGACCAAATCAGAATACCTTAACAGTCGTCCACATAAATTGTCACCTATAAAGTAAATGATGTACTAGACCAAACCATGCATCAAACATTTATAATTTTGGCATGTATTTAAGAAATAATATATCCATTTACGAATGATATGTTACATCGTTTATAAAGAAAAATACATTTTTTCTAAAAGGTCCCCCGGAATTCAAGGCATGGCGTTTGGAATCAACAAAACGTTTTTCCAGAGCTTAGGGGGCTTTGACCTGGGTATGAAAGTCTGGGGAGCTGAACAGTTCGAGCTGTCCATAAAGGTATCCCAGATTGTTAAGTTAAATCACTTTGTTAAAATTAAACCAATAATCTTGAATGAAAACAGAAATATAAGAGACTCTTTTATAAAAAACGATGAAAAAGCAAACCCAAGCCAAGAATGATAAATCATAGCAGTATCAATTGTTTGAAGAATGACTATATTCATTTAATTAGTGTTGTGGTTAAACCACAAGACAAAATTAAGGTCTAAAACGGATTTAAGTACAATTTCATTACAGCTTTGTCAATTACTAGTATCTTATATGTATATTAGAAATCAGAATACATTATATTTTATGTAGCTGGCCTAGTAACAAAATTAAAGTTATTCGTACAGGAAAATTAATATACCAGCTTTTGTTTTAAAAACACATTGTGGGAAACGATTCTGTGTAGGTGTGGCAGTGTGGGGGCTCTATAGAGATGTTGCCGTGTTCCAGCGCCGCACATCTCTACAGGAACGTAGCCTGGGTAAAGGACCTGGACAAGGAGCGGCCCAACAACAACGACAGGGTCATCGCGGTCTGGATGGACGACTACGCCAAAATCTTCCAGGAAATGGGCGGGAATAAGACGGTAAGTTCATATGTACAGGAAAAATTTTCATCCTCGTTTAATTTTCGCCCTAATATCTATTCGAACTCAGTAATAGTGCGATATTCTAAATTTGGGCTTTTTGAAACCCGGCAAGTTTCATCGTTTTAATATCAACAGTGTTTGGTGAATATTAGGAGGGGGGGGGGGCTAATACACAACCGTGATTGATCGACAGCAACTACATGTATGTAAAATGTACATTATACATTTGTATTTCATATCATGTCTCAATTGTCTTGATTAACTTTGGATTTTTTAGAACGTCATTTTCATCGCATTTGAAAAAAATTGATAAAAATCAATTTCCATTTCTATTATAGAGCCTCAATAGCGGGGACATATCGGAGCGACAGATGATAAGGAAGAGAAATAACTGTAAATCCTTCCAGTATTTCTTGGATACGATACAGCAATACGTCCATTATTATGTTCCTGTGAATTTGAAAGCCAAAGGAATGGTAAACAATCGAAATACTGCTTTAAAAATTTTGTTTCGGATTAATTGGAATACATGCAAAATTTGTATGACCATAGCATGGCAATAACCAAGTCTTCTTTTTTTTTAGATACAACATAGAGAAACAAATTTGTGCGTGGATGGCCGAACCAACTCGTTTTTCCCAAAAGACATTCTTGTAGCTTATCCATGTCATCTAGGAGGAGGTCCACAGGTAATTTATGCTGTTTGCAAATGTCCTATTATGACTAGCTCATTCTACGCTCTCAATTAGAAGAATTCAGATCTAAAAATGAAAAAAAGAAGAAGCCAATTTAACATGAACTTTGTTAATAATTAATTGATGTACTGTTTGTCTGTACATGTAATTAGATTATATGACTGTTATTTTTGAATTCGAATCGCGCTCGCCCTTTTCCGTAACCGATAATTGTGGTTACGGAAATGACCGAGTAGTTACGATTGGTTACATGGAATTACATGTATGTGATAGCCTCCTCTTAAAAATATGAACTAAACAAGCATAATGCATATTGTGAACTAAAAAAATATGGACACTGTGATACCATAATGACGAATATTTTTATCTGTAATTCCACAGTATTGGGAAATATCTGCAAATGACGAATTACGCCACGGGATGTTGTGCTGGAATAAGAAGGACCGGAATGTGGTAACGGTGCCGTGTGGAGCCAACCCCAATCAGAAATGGACATACGACCAAGTATGTCACACTATAGCTTCAGACTGTGCTTATCATAACTTTAGTAATTAAGGTATTCGATGTATAACGACCACATTTTGTACCTAATAAATGAATGGTCCGATATTCTTAATCATGATATCATTTTGAAGGTGTTATCAAATATAAATACTCCACCAAAGGAATTTTCAAAATTTTTATTATGGCCCAACAAATTACACCTTGAATTCTGCATTGAAGTCTATAGGCAATGTATGTTTTATTAAGATATTGTAAAAAGTAACTTAAAATTAGTAAAATTCTTTTGGTTAATACATGCATAAACTTTCTCTTTATTTAAATATGAAATAAAATGAATCATTTACCGCAGATATTTTGACGAAACAAAATTTTTCTTTTTTTCATCAAAGGGAAATAACTCTTTAAAAAAATTCAAAGTGCAAAATGACCGGCTCCTTATATGTTGTCTGTCATGTGAATTTGGTTCATTTCACTTTCATAGTTATCAAGCAACACATATCTAACTAGTTTAAAATGCTTCAAAATTGTTTAATATTCCTTCATTATACATTGAATACCTTAAGGTGCAACGTCCCTATTAAAACAAGGGACACAACTCTCTCTGGGATGAATTATTATGTACAAAATGGTACCCAGTGGTTTAAAACAAAGTCCTGTTTGGCAATGAATGCCAGAGTCATGCCACAGATAAATTATTTCTGAATAAAAAAGGGATGTTGCACCTTAAATGTCACAGATTATCGAAACATACATAACTTAATATGTTGATACCTGCATGAATGAATAATTTTCAATCTTTAATATTGATACACATCAAGTATATGCATTTTTCAGTCCGGAGAAATCATACATCAGGAGAGTGGCCTGTGTCTGACACTTTTAGCTCAAAATCAAACCTTGACATTGGAGAACTGCCAAAAACTACCTACACAGACGTGGAACATGCAACGGACTTAACATTTTATACATAATAATATTTTTGTGCATGGAAATACTTAAGTTATTTTAATTTTTTGGGGCAGTCAAAGTAAAAACATGGTACGGTTGTAAAAAAAATCACAGCAAATAGCGAGTTATAGATCAAACTTTAATCAGTTTTACATGATTTTGAAAGAACTTCAAAATGCTGAATTGATATTTTTAATTTTGACCACCCGGAAACAATAATTTGTTCCGTCGTATGATAGAGAGGCTAGTATATTTGTATGTGTTAGATAAATAAACTGGTAAATGTTCTGGTTCTTCATTTTAATTAATGAATTCGTTTTACATTTTTTACACTGATCGTAAAAGGCAAGGACGGGTTCTATGCGCGGATCCAGAAAACAGGTTTTGGACCGAAGGATAAATTTGATTTCCTGGAAGGGGAAAAGGGGGGGGGGTCCAAGGACTATTTGTGGTAACTTTTCTATGCAAATATAATTAGTTTGAATTTTCAAGAGAAGTCCGGATTCTCTCTCCCCCCCCCCCCCCCGCCTTTCCTTTATCGATCTTGATATACATGCAGTCTTCAAAGGTATTAAAGAACAATTACTTCATATAATATGTTTAACACCACACAACAAGATTTATTATCCAATATGGCCATGAGTTTCACAAGTTTGGTAGTCTAAGCATTCTTAATCATCCTAACCATGGAGGTATTTAGTCTGCTTTATTCCCAGGAAATATGGTATTAAGCCACGCGAATATATTCTTAGTGTTAACTGTTAACAAATTTTGTTATAATATAGGAAGGTTTTTTTGGTCTAATTACAAATCAGCCTTGCAGAATCCCCCTTCTGTTGGAAAGGTAATTAAAGAATTGTTAAACAAAGGTAAAAGTCGCAGAATCTACTAATCGTTTAGTAGCATTTAAAATGAAGAATAAAACCCAATTAGAATGACTCCTCGCCTCAGACATCTTAACGGAGGCATTCAGGTTCGAAGGCTCTTTGGAGGATCTCGTTTTTGCATAGATCTGAACGAAAGTTTGTTATGGTCTAACTCGATTTGACAAGTGAGTATATTCCTGCATCACCTTGTAAATATATATATATATATATATATATATATATATATATATATATATATATATATATATATATATATATATATATATATATATATATATATATATATATATATATATATATATGTAGATAAATAAAGCCTTGGTACAGCAAAAAAATACTTAAATAAATAAAACAGAATGCGACAGTCCAAATTAAATAAATTGTTTACTGTTAGCGCTTTCAGCCATGTCGGCTCTTCAGACAGTTATACAAAATTTTTGTATAACTGTCTGAAGAGCCGACATGGCTGAAAGCGCTAACAGTAAACAATTTATTTAATTTGGACTGTCGCATTCTGTTTTATTTATTTAAGTATATATATATATATATATAGATAGACACACACACACACAAACGTCCGAGGAAGATATGAAAGCGCTTACGTTTTGCGATTAGTGTTGTTATTTTTTTCATATATATATATATATATATATATATATATATATATATATATATATATATATATATATATATATATATATATATATATATATATATATATATATACATGTATATATATATCACATAAAAGTTCACAGGAACGAAAACAAATTTCTTACGGAGATTTATAATGGGAAATGTTTACATCTTTTCTCCATTCGGAAGTACTCGGGATACCTCGCGCAATCTCTCAACGATGCAATGCAAAATCCCCGTAGACTTTCTATTTTAAGATGTGTATTAAAACCTGAAGCGGTAGATTGGGCGTTTCAAAATAGATCAACTGGACATTTCTCAAATTAGAGAATGAACGTAGTTTGAATACAAAGGTGTTTATGATTATCGAAATATCAAGCAAAAAGTGGTGGAAGCAAAAACTTCGGACAGAGACCCGGAGCTACAGACCTGCAGCTAGCGTTCTTTATTTTAAGTTCTTGAAATATTAATTTAGAGTAGTTGCCATTTTAATTTACTTTTATATTAGAGTAGTTGCCCCTTGAATTGACGTCACATTGTTGTGTCTGGAGCAGCTAACGTATATGGAATTAAATGGTAGCGTCGAAATTTGCTCAAACCTCTGTGGGAGTCGGATAGGGAGTAAACGTTTGAAATTAAACTGCAACAAATCATTATAAAAGAACAAGGGTGTAGCAAAGATTTTCAAAGACTATTTGAAAGGTGAGAATGCGATTTTGAAGATATCGAGTGGGTTAAATTGGACGAAATGTAGGCCAAGCAACTTTTATTCATGGGATTTTGAAGATAATCGCTTCTTCTGATTTGTTCTGTCCTAGATTTTGGAATGAAATTTTTCACATGAATTTCTACTGTCAGATATAATTATTATTTTAGAATAAAAAAATAGGACATTTAACACACCGTTTGTTTAAGGGGTTATCTCAAAGTTTGTTAATTTTTAACATAGGGATTTTGCTTCAAATGTATCAATTTTTTTTTTTTACATGTTTTACATTTTTTTTTAAACCTCTGCCCCAGGGATTTCTTTTTCTGTTCTACATATTAAAGTCATTGCTAAAAGGCATCAAATGGTCAAATAAAAAAAATCCTTTTACCTCCTGGTTTGTTCCAGGGGTCTTATCAAAGTTGTTTTTGTATGCCCAATTTCACAGATTTGTCAGATAATGACTATTTTTTATTTGACAAAGGCGGAAATGCCTATGGTGATCATTTTAGTAATACTAATTAAACATTCAGACATATTTAAGTAATGAATAAATATATAACATCACATATAAAGTGTCATTAATATAAATTACATGGTACTGTCTTGAAATATATGAATTAAGCTATATTTAGGCGGGTTAAGAAAACGTGACAGAGGGCTAGGCTTGCTGAACCTTCTTCACGTTTTCGACCCGAGCCCAAATATAGTTTATACTTCGAGACATTTATGTTTATTCCACTATATTATATCAATTTTACGCATCAAACGAGCTATTTTCAACAAATTTTGCTGATTATCTGCAGTTAATTAAAACTATCACGCCATGGCGTCAACCAAGCAAAAGGATGACGTCACAATACAAATGAAACGCTGCGCGAAAGCGTGCGAACTCGATCTGCACTCGGCCTCGTTAATTCGGTCGTCTGCTTCGAATAAAGAAACGTAAGTTTGCTTTCAATTTTTTTTCCATATATTTTAAACATGATTATATTGATCTTATATTGATCATTGTTTACCTATTGTTGGGTTTGGAGTGTGCGTACGTGAAAGAGGATTGTACATATTGGGCGTGGTTTGCGATTGTAGGCTATCTAGGCTTGCATGATTTTTTTTAGAGAGAGGGGGATTGGGGCTTTCGCTTAGAGACAAGTGTGATATGCGGGTCCAGGGGCGAAGCATTTAGAATCTTAAAGAGTAAAACGAAAGCGTGAAGTAAGCTTCAGTATTGGTCATCCCCTTATTTTATAGAGAAAATTTGCAATTAAATACGGGCTTCTACTTTAGTATATTGTTCTTGATTCTAAAGTCGACATAAATAATAAAAAGGATGATAATGTAGATAAGCACTTATAGGTGGGGCTTGTTAAGCGCTTGTTACAGTTATTTTAAAGTATTGCAATGTATCATTAAAAAAATTTGATTGTTTATATTCAAACCTTTCTTTTAACACATTATGATAAAAAAAAATGATCGTAAAAAGTAACTAAATTAAGAAGATTTTTGTTAATGTACATCAGTACGATAGATATAAGAAACAAATCGTCTTTGGAATGACGCATGCGCTGGAACATATAGTACAGGTGAGAGATGTTTTTCTCTAGGGAGAGGAAAACTTGAAAATGTAACCTTCCCATAAATTGTTCTATGTATATGAAGGGTTGAATTTTGCATTGGTTGTGCTACTGGACCTGGAACAATCGCTGAACGGATAAGACTTTGTGTATTTGTGCATTTACCTGTTTTCGAGCTGGTCACACGTTTAAAGGTGAGTTAACGCTCACGTCGAAGTGATCGCACGATTACACCTGTGTCACCTTCGGTCGCGGCATTGAATCAGTTATATGCTTACAATATTTGTCTATATACCAACAGCTAGTTTGTTCACATTCTATACTAGTGGATAATTGACAGTTCCAAGTAAGCTATAAACTTTATGTGCTTCGTTTGTTTACATTT
The DNA here is from genome assembly GCF_963853765.1 of Magallana gigas. Classification (NCBI taxonomy): domain Eukaryota; kingdom Metazoa; phylum Mollusca; class Bivalvia; order Ostreida; family Ostreidae; genus Magallana; species Magallana gigas. The sequence goes on from NC_088854.1 coordinate 38,572,842, forward strand.
AAAAATAAAGTTTTATACAAACTTTTTGAATACAGCCGTAATTTGTGATGTAAAATTAAATAAAATCATATGCACTGTCAGTGGCGTAGCTAGATTTTTTTTAATGTATTCAAAATCAGTAGGAAGTGCAGGGGGCGGAATCTCCCGAATTTCTAAAGGTTTTAGCTTTTGGATTTTCAGGTTTTTTGATGCATGATGAGATATTGTCTCAAAATGTTACTTTTGATCAAGTTTATTTTTGTGACCTTGTTCAAATTTGAATCACCCGCCGACTTTAAATTAAGTATAGACAGACAGGCAGACATAAACTCAAATTTGATTGTGTTTCCAGGTTTTAGTATGAATATATAAACTGAAAAGGAGTTAAAAAGTTGTTCATCTCATTTTAATAATTTTATCGTAAGTTATTCTTTTAGCTAATAACATGAAAGTCAATGCGGTATACTGTAACTTCGCCCACATATTGATTCAAATATGCAGATTATTCCATGGAGCCTAAGAGGCAATTCGATGAGTTTATGAGACTTATGCTTTGCATAATGTTGTGTATTCATTTGCTTTTTTGCGTAAAGGGCGCTACGCCACTGACTGTCACTATGTAAGTTTTATTTGCGTTTCAAAAAGCTACAGCAGGATATGAGGATTGGGCCTTTAGTTAGAAAGGTTGATACTTTGTAAGATTTATCTATTAGTTTGTAAGTTTACCTAAACCGAATAGGAATTATTTTCACAGTTTTTATCTTTTTTTAAATTAAAAAAAACAATGCAAAACAATAACACTTTAAAATAGTGATTTGATGGTACATGTATCTCATCAACATTAAAATGGCAATGTGTCTGATATCACCTAAAGACTATCTCAGTCTATTTTTCTTATCAGGTATTAAGCACCGTTTTTTGAAAGAAGAATGAGGGGTGTTGACTCATCAAAAAAAAGTCACGAAAATCCTAATCCGGGGTGGGGAAGGGGTTATTGATGACAATATACTGCATGTAACTTCATTTTCATTGTTTATTTCCTTCTTTTCACTTCAATTTTTTACATGCTCACGAAAAAGGAAAGGGGGGATGCAGCTACATGATGATTTAACTTAATTCAATATGTTAATTAAATTAAGGAAATAGTTAATACGCTGCGAGAAAAAATACGGTTGATTAGCCCTCCCCCTATCCCCCCTTGCCCCCTCTCTCCTGATGCTACATGTTTGTATTGAATGACTTTATTTCAATATGATTTTTTAAATTTAAAAACCATGCATGTATGTATTACTACCATCACCCTCCTTCCTCTCCGCCACTGCATTGTTATCGTCTTTGAAAAAATAGGTATGTACATGCAGTTCTGTTCTGCATAGTGTAGGTATGTTACAGCATCTGCTTATGATAACGGGTACGTTTATTTTGTATGCACTTTTGTGCATCAGGAGCTCAGGCTGACATGCTTTATACATGTACATGCAGCTCTTCACAAAAAAGTTGCAATTTACGGGGCACAAATACTTGCTTTTGTTTTAAACTGATTAAATTTCAGAGCAAATTCTATGGAAATACGTATGCCCCAACATTATTTTATTATATGACAATTTGTATTACAACTGATATAATATCGCATTGTTTATCAATTAGTCAACACATTTATTTTTTTAAGCGTCAAATGAGAGAGCATCGTCGGAAATCCACGGTCTGTCTCGCTTCTCTTAGATGTACATCTCGGAATGTGAAAAAAGCGGAGGCGTCTGTGGGTTTCTGACGGAGATGAGATACATAAGAAGTATATTATACATCCGACCGCTGTAGGAAAGACATGTGCAATTGCAATTGTGACTCCGTTTTTAGCTCACCGAGACGAAGTCAGGGGGAGCTTATGCTATACCCTCGGCGTCGGCGTCCGGACCTGGTTAAAGTTTTGCAGGTCCTGTATCTAAGCTATTACTTGTCCTATCTTCACCAAACTTGCATGGATGATGCATTTGGACCTACTTATGGACTTGAAAGACTTGGATGCTGAATCTGAGTCCTAAATTTCAGATGCTGGAGGAGGTTAAGGTTGTTGGACCAGGTTAAAGTTTTTGTTGCAGGTGCCCTTTGATAGCAATATCTAAGTTACTGCAGGTCCGTACTTCACCAAACTTGCATGGATGGTGTGTCTCATGATACTGATGCACCAGACAGGCTTGAGTGCTGAATCTGAGCTATAGGTTTCGGATGCTGGAGGAGGTTAAGGTTTTTGGAGCAAGTTAAAGTTTTTGTTGCAGGTGCCCTTTGATAGCAATATCTAAGGTACTGCTGGTCCGTACTTCACCAAACTTACATTGATGGTGTGTCTTATGATACTGATGCACCAGGCAGGCTTGGATGCTGAATCTGAGCTAAAGCTTACAGATGCTGAAGGAGGTTAAGGTTTTTAGAGCTGGTTAAAGTTTTTGTTGCAGGTGCCCTCTGATGATTATATCTTAGTTACTACTTGTCCTAACTTCACTAGACTTCCATGGATGGTGCGTCTTATGATACTGATGCACCAGACAGGCTTGAATGCTGAATCTGAGCAATAGGTTTCGGATGCTGGAGGAGGTTAAGGTTTTTAGAGCTGGTTAAAGTTTTTGTTGCAGGTGCCCTCTGATGATTATATCTTAGTTATTACTTGTCCTAACTACACCAGTCTTCCATGGATGGTGCGTTTTATGATACTGATGCATCTGACGGGCTTGAATGCTGAGTCTGAGCCATAGGTTTCGGATGCTGGATATGGTTAAGTTTTTTGGAACAGGTCACATGTTAAATAGATAATAGTACTAGTTCAAACTTGCATATTTGATTAAACTGTAATATGAATGAATCACAGAGGAAGCTTAAGATGCAGAGCTTGATCTCCATTATCAAGGATGCTAAAAAATATATCTTAGTTATAACAGGTCCTAACTTCACCAAACTTGAATGGATGGTGTGTCCTATGATACAGATGCACCTGACAGGCATGGATGTTGAATCTGAGCCATAGGTTGCGGATGCTGGAGCAGGTTAAAGTTTTAATTGCTACTGCCCTCTGATGATTATATCTTAGTTATTACTGGTCTGAACTTCACCAAACTTGCATGGAGATGCGTCTTAAGTATACTGATGCACCTGACAGGCTTGAATGCTGAATCTGAGCCATAGGTTTCGGATGCTGGATGAGGTTTAGTTTTTTTGGAACAGGTCACATTTTTAAAGATTATAGCTTGCATAGTTGATTTAACTATATTATAAATGAAACGCAGAGGTTGCTTCAGATGCAGAGCCTGATCTCCATTATCAAGGATGCTAAAGAAATCTCCTACCTCACTCAAACCTGCTCGATAGATAGATGTGTTTGTTGATAAATGATATAACATGATTCCTATGATATAGTATTGTATGGTATGAAACAATATTGTTTAATATGATACAATATAATATCATATGTAATATTATAAAAAGTTATATGATACGATATGATATTGTATCAATTTTTTTGATATTTTATGTTATGATATTGTAACATGATATCGTTATGTATAGTATTGTATATTATGATACAATATTGTATAATATTATATTGTATTATTAATTTATTATTTTATCACATGATACTATTACATAAGATATTGCAAAATATAATATTGTGTCCTATGTTACAAAATTGTATATCGTCGCTGCGCTTTCAAAACCTCGTACGACAATATTTGATAATTTTCAGGAGAGGCAAAAAACTGTTTTATGCGTTTTCTTTTAGTGGCATATCAACATTGCTTTCACAATTATCATTCATTACCATTGTTTTGAAGATGCTGATTTGCAATCTAAACTACTGTGCACAGTATAGAGTATACCGGACATACGATGATTTGTCTCAATTTTTTGTAATTTTTCTGGTACTTACGACCTTTTGTCAAACACTGTTTCTACATAATATTAATCAAACTAGTTTAATAATTGATAATGAACGTTTTCAACCATACACACTAAAGATGAGATTGACCTATGTGGTTCATTTTCTACTTTTTACCCCCTTTATTAATTGAAAACGTTATCATCTATAGTATTCACCGTGTAAAATTTGATTTATTCACCGTGTAAAATTTGATTCTGAACATTAATTAATGATAACGCATTACATGTTTGCAAAAAATTTACTTTCAACACAACAACGTAGAACAAGAAATTAACAAAAGATTTAGGCTTTCAGTTTCATGGTTCATGAAAGTGAAACAAGACTTACAACGTCCAAACAGTATAGCTTTACTGCAGGGGAAAAAAAACTTAATTATCAAAAGTCAAAACAGTTGAATTCACAAGGTTCAGGTAGGTATGGTAGACTCATGTGTGTGGCAAACTGTCATAAAAAGGGTGATAATCGCCAGGAATAACCCTTTTCAACTCTTGAAGATGGGCATATTTTACTGCTTTGATTTCAATCCGTTGCTGATATAAACTTCCAACAGCATCATCATCTGCAGCTGAACGAAGCTTAGCCCGTCTTGGAAACTCCAAAAACTCATCCCCGTCATGATGCAACTTGTATCCAATTGTACCATCAGGTAAGTATCTCAACACCCTGAGATCGGTAACGGTAGGATCGCCAGCTTTGCTTCCAGGGCGAATCGACTGGTAGTAATTTAAGGAAGTGAAATCTTTGAAGAAATCATGTGTCAAATACCGCACGGTATATGGCTTAGATGGTCTACATGCCTTCATGATGTCGACATAATTTTGTGGACTATAGATCGGTTTGTTGCGGAGTTTCCTCTCAATTACACTATGAACACTGTCCACCTCCATCTGTGTGTGTCCTTTTTCCAAAATCTTCTGAACAATGCGAATTTGTTTATCATGTGATACTTTTATCAAGGCATTAGCTAGCACAGCATTCCTATTTTGATAAGTACATCCATCACTATACATGATGACTTCTTCGATTCTTTCATCAAGATTATCTACATAATCAGTTACACATGAGGCAAATGCATTTGCTGTTAAATCGCCCTCCGCTTCATGCCAAAAGTAGCATGTCACATCTTTTGTACACAAATCAAATACTGTGAAATTGTGACAACCCAATTTCGTCTTGTAATACATAGAGCTTGCTTTCAACAAAGGGGAAAGAAGCAGGGCCTGCAAATCAAACACAATTACTTTCAGATTGTCCTCTACAAGTGCCCTTTCTTTATCTTTTTCTTTTGCTGTGCGTGCTGCCAACTTCATCTCTAAATGTTTCGCGTAGGTCTCTTCTGATATATTTTTGGTCTCAAAGCCACAACATATATCACACTGATCCTTCTTAGGACTGAATAAAGAGAGATTCTGGCTTTCAAACACTTCCGTAAACGTTTTCCTTGACAGGAATGGTTTGTTACATTGTTTAGACTTTTCAACGTATTCATTGTAGAGTTCACAAAAGGAGTTAAAAGTTGGTTCCAAATATTGTTTCGAGGTAGACGATCTGCAATAATGTGATGGCATCTTTGGTAGTTGTTTCAAATAATCATTTGCAAAAGTAACCTTTTCTGGAGCTCGACTTTGTATCTGTCGTTTGGTGGGTGGCTTAGGAATTCCCATATTAGCATTATCAATCCAGGTATAAACAGTCTTTTCGCCAATGCCAAAGGTAAGCAGAAACATGGATTTGCAAACTGGAATCCTTTCATGGTTTCGTTTGAGATGGTAAACTAGAGATCTAGAACGCCTGCTAACATCTTCATCTTGCTTTCTCTGTTTACAACCTTTCACATCCACCAACGTTAAGATGTAGACTTTTTTCTGATCCCAGTCCATATTGTTCCAGAATTGGTTAAAAATGCTTCTTCTTTCTTCCTCGCCAATCGAAGAACAGTTCTGGCATTTTCTTGAGCACTTTCTTTCTTTCATCACTCTTTCTGGTCTCTCCACTGTAAATTTGTAGTGACCGTCAATTTTCGTCATCCCTTTATACTCTTTACCTTGCATTCGTAATGCTTTTTGTTTATTTCTCTCCCAATCTGATGGGTTTCTTTTTCTAGGTTTCTTGGGTTCCTGTGTGGTTTCCATGTCATTGGCCTTCTCTGAATGAATTTGTTGTCTATCAACAATAGTCTGATTTTCAGCTTCTGATTGTTCGCGTTCCAACTCGTTGTTTTGGTCAATGTGCGGTTGTGCAGGAGGTACAGTTTCTGATCGACTCTGCTCCTCAAGAATCACTTCTTTTTCAAACGGAATCTGTTCTTCGTTAATGTGATATTTTGAAATGTTACTTGGAGCCTCTCGATTTTCAGCAGATCTCAAGATTTCCTTACCAATATCATTGATTTTTGCATTTGTCTCATTGACTGATTTGTTCGTGATACTAACAGTTTTGTTTTTCTTGATCTGCTTGTTTTTAGACGGTTTTCTTCTCTTTCTTTTACGTTTATTGCTACAATCTGTTTCGCTGTCTGAGCTGCTTAATAGCATTTCTTTTCTTTTGGGTTTCCAGACTGGATCATCACAACTATCGTACAGCATTTCATCATCAGACTCATTATGTACATCATTACCAAATTGAATGTTTTCATTTCCATCACATTGATTTTTTTCATTCTCGTCTACTGATTCTGTAACAAAGGATCCCTGGATTTGAAAATTTCTGAATTCGTTTGTATGACTAATTTCCTTGTTTTTATTTAAAGATAATTGCAAAAGAAGATGTCCACGTGAGAGAGGTAAATTAACAGCCATTTTTACAATTTGGATGAAATTTGAATTCTAGTTTTTTGTAATCGTTACCACGTCTTTCAATGATTATTGCTCTTGGTGTTGTTTCTGGAAACCAAGAATAATAGATATTTTCTATAAATTGAAAATGCTGGCCTTTTCTCGAGAAATCACCACGTTCTCTACTTTGTAAAAGTGATACAACAGGTTGAATTGAATGTACTCTTGCGTTGATATCTGTCTCATTTCTTTCCCATTTACAAGGCTGTTGCATTTTCAGAATCGTACGCCCCACTCATAAACCAACCACAATAATTACAGATATATATGTCTGCAAAATCTGATTCCTCCACGTTTTTAGGAAGATTTGTTGTACAGTTCAAATGAAATCGCCTATTACACATGCATTGCACCCACTTTTCTCCATTTACATCAACAAGTATTACATGTTCTTTTGTTAACATCTGCAAATCAAGGCAAACAGAGTTCACAGCAACACGATGACACTCAAAACAATTCCACTCAGGCCAGTCCTCTTCAGAATCTGACATCTAAAATTCATTATATAGATTGTAAAATTACTAAAGTAAAAATGCATGCATGTCGTTTGATTTGGTAGACACTAACAGAAAATATTGTTCACCTTCAAATGTAAAATACAACTTCAATTTTTAGTATATTGATCGAAAGTATGCTAAAACATTATAATTACATACTGATCTAATTTGAAAATAGATGTCAACTTAATCAAAGATTCTTTCAAATTGTCGTATGTCCCGTATCATTCATTCAAGTTAAAATTGCAAATCATCGTATCTCCAGAAAAAAGTTTGAAAGAAGTATTTATTGATTTAATCAAGCATTAAAAATATAAACGTTGATATCAAAATAACATTAGACATATTTCCTACACTTTGCGAAGCCAAAAACGGGAAAAAAATCGTTCATTAGCTGCTCATTAGATGATTTCTACTCTCTTTGACATTATAATATTTAATTCAGCATGAACATGTACTAAAGTAGTGCATTCTTTGCATGTTTATTTATTAATTAAACACAATAATAAACGAAATGACAGTTTACCTGTATTTTCAGTGATCTGCAGCTTCATTATCACACGGTGTGTTTTTTTCTTTTGAGGTACGATGTTTTGGAATAAGCCCAGACGACCAATTATTTTACGAGGTTTTGTCACATGTATAATTTAAGGACTTCTAATTGGCGTATAGATACGATTTTTTGAGAGTATACGGAGGCTGGGGTATCAATTCTAAAATGGAAAAAAAGTATCCCGCGCATTTTTTGACTTACGAGGTTTTGGAAGCGCAGCGACGATATTCTATATTGTTATACTTTCATGTTAAATACTGAAATCTGATTAGTTAAGACGCAGTTAATAATATTTACTATTACCCTCAGCGTTACCAACGCACTTGGCAACGGGTAACATTAAAAAATGTTACATGCGCGAAAATTATGCGCGTACGGTTCGCTGTAGAATTCACGTTATTCCTATATAAAAGCAGTAAAATTTTCTTAAAATTTTTTAAAAAGACATTCAGTATAACAAAATAAATAGTGCCTGTTTGGGAGGATAACAGTTGAAATTGACACCCCTCGAAAACCATTGTCAACCTCCGCTTCGCGTCGGTTGACAATGGTTTTCTCGGGGTGTCAATTTCAACTGTTACCCTCCCAAACAGGCACTATTTATATATTGTTATACTTTCATGTTAAATACTGAAATCTGATTGGTTAAGACGCAGTTAATAATATTTACTATTACCCTCAGCGTTACCAACGCACTTGGCAACGGGTAACATTAAAAAATGTTACATGCGCGAAAATTATGCGCGTACGGTTCGCTGTAGAATTCACGTTATTCCTATATAAAAGCAGTAAAATTTTCTTAAAATTTTTTAAAAAGACATTCAGTATAACAAAATAAATAGTGCCTGTTTGGGAGGATAACAGTTGAAATTGACACCCCTCGAAAACCATTGTCAACCTCCGCTTCGCGTCGGTTGACAATGGTTTTCTCGGGGTGTCAATTTCAACTGTTACCCTCCCAAACAGGTACTATTTATATAATATTGTATCATACGATATTGTATAATATGATATTAGTTTCTGTAATATAGAATTATATCACATGAAATTGTATAATATGATACTGTAATATTATATATTGTTTTCCCTTGGACTGAAATGTCACATTTTCATTGGTTTAACCAAAGCATGTGATTGCCTCATATATCTCTATATTTGTTCTGTGAGAAATAATATTAGGCAATATGGCCGTCATTGGTCGACGCTTCGCCTACTCATTTTTACTCATTATACATTTCATAGTATTTTATACATAAACTGCATGCCCTAAGTTCTTAAAGTATTTGGAGTAGTTGCCCTTTGTAATTCTTTAAAATTAGAGTAGTTGCCCTTAGAATATTGACGTCACATTGTTTTGTCTGGAGCAGAACAAAATGGCAGCGTCGAAATTTGCTCAAATCTCTGCAGAGGAAAGGGAGAAAACATTTAAATATTGAATAGCAACAAATCATTGTAAGTAAACATGGGTGAAGCAAAGATTTTGAAAAAGTATTTGAAAGGTGAGATTGAAAATTTTGAAGAGTTTAAATGAGTTAAATTGGACGAGATGATAGGCATCTTGTACATGGCTTTGCGTAGATCATCGCTATTTGCGAATAAATATGTCGCTTGATAGTCCTCGAGAAAACAAAACACTTATTAGGTTGGTTACTGACTCACTACGGAAATATATTGGGTTGATCAATCTCATAGAAGGCTCGGCTTCGCCTCATCTATGAGATTGATCAACCCAATATATTTCCGTAGTGAGTCAGTAACTAACCTAATAAGTAATAATATTGTATCATACGATATTTAGTATAATATGATATTGGTTTATAATATGATATATTATCATATGAAATTGTATTGTATGATATTGTAAAATATATTATTGTATCATATGATACAATATCATATTATGTTTCAAAAATGATACAGTATCATACAATATCATACTATATTATACAATATAATATCATATGTTTCAATGTTATGATGTATTATGTAATATGATATTGTAATATAATACTATATTGATTTATATATTATGATATTGTATTATGTGATCAAATACAATAACGTATAACACAATACAATGTCATATCATACGTTACAATATCATATTTCATCATTGTTTATTATGGTATTTTTTTGTATTATATGATATATGTTGTAAATATGATAGGATGCAATATTTAATTTTATATTATTGTATTGATTAACATATGAACATATGATAATCATACAATTTTTTAACAGATGATATACGAGATTGTGTCAAAACAGAATCCATGAATATCCGAGATCATAAAGTATGATTTTCATTTAATATGATAAAGGTGGTCTCATAAAGGTGAAGTCTCTTAAGGGTGATGTCTCGTCTCGGTGAGCTTTGTAATCTGTGATTACCTATGTTGTTATTATTGTAGTACGTGAAATCATTAGACTGATAAAAGGAAGTATTTTAACGTCAATTGCATCACATTGTGAAATCGACGACTGAAATGGCAGCAGAATTCAGAAGACTCAACTCACGCAAGTTGGATTTTGACAACATAGCAGATGTTATACAGAGAGCTCGAATTGGAGATCAACTGGAATTCCATCGCGGAGTTTATTCACATTGGGCTGTGTATGTAGGTAGGTACAATGGTTCAGCGGTACAATTAAACTCAAGAACATTGAATCCGGGATAAATAGTGTATACCTGTTGACTGGCTATGAGGACGATAGTAAGTTTATTGTCCCCCGAGACAGCTACTATTTCACGAGGCGAAGCCGAGGAAAATAGTTGTCGATGGGAACGAAATATATTTCGTGGCCACGGATTTTATTTCGTGGGTACGACTTTTGTTTCGTTGGAACAACTTTTATTTCGTGACCCCGAATTAAAAAAAATCTCAAATCATATGTCTAATGGCAGCCACCGTCCTAATGAGATAAGAACCTCGTAAGTTGTAAGAACTTGTGTTCGAACCATTTGTATATGTTTATGCAATAAAATATGTTCAAACCAACTAATGAGATAAGACTACGCAATCGGTGCGAAGCCAGTGCCATTTTAACTTGTTTTGACGCAGTATATTGATATTACATCCTACAGAAAGTCCAGGGTCTTGTTAAAATGGTTCAGAAGGAAAATAATATCGTAGATGTGTGAATATATAACAGTATGATTACCTCACATTACGATGAATTATTACCAATTGATAACCTTGTTTATAGGAAGTAGCTTCCCTATATATTTCCTCCACGAAGTACTATGTCTGTCCCAAGGTATATATGCAGCACATTTTTTTATTTATGTTTAACTTATATTTATATACCAAACGATGTTCATTCAATATGAAAAAATCCCATGATTTTCTTTTTGAAACGCTCCCTCTATCTTGTCTTGTTTTAATGCACGACTAAAAAAAAGTCTAAGGGGATTTTGCATTGCAAAAAGAAAATAATGAAAGTACTGGGATGATAACGTTGGAAAATTATGCGAGGTATTCCGAGTGTCTTTCGAATGGAGAAAAGTTGTAAACTTTTGTCATTATAAATCTCCGTGAGAAACCTGTTATTCCTGCCGGTTAATTTTCCGAGTGAGAAATGATAATATGTCAATGAAGATATCTTGAATATTTTCCCTTTGATAGATTTCTATTGCACTTCTTTCACATGTATGTCTATTTTTATTAAAAATCGCCCCAATGTGCTGCATAAATATCTTGGGACAGACTACAATAATTGTGCGGATCTTGATTCAAATCCACCATATTTTTTAGAACTTATACTTCAAAATCTCTAGAGAAAACGCGATTCGATAAGAGATCTTTTAAAACATGCATTGATTACAGAACAGTTAAAAGTTTTCAATATTTTTGATCAATGCTTACTATCTATTCAAGATATATTACAGTAACTATAGTTGGGTACTCTTCACACAATTTTGCGGAAAAAATTTTTCTATTCATGATTGGCAGATACAACATTGTTTAGATTATCGATGTATATGTAATACGTGTTAGAAAACAAACCTTAAGTTAATTTTAAAAAAACCTTTCTGGAAAAGAAATGTAAATATGAAGTATTCATTATGATATTCCTACGCTATCTCCCTCGTCAGCCTTTTTCACGAAAATACCGGTATAAGTTATTCTTCGATTGACATTAATTTTTTTCACGAATTGCTTATATCATTACAATAATTATATTACTGTTATGATTATTGTTTGTCAGGTATACACAATCTCTTTTAATTGTTTATTGTATATGAGTGTGATTTTTTTTAATGGTGATGCAACACCGGCACCGTATTTCTGATCGCACTCTATAAGATGTTAAATGATGTGTGCAATGTTTGCTAGTGATGCAAGACTTGTGGCAGTATTTGCTACGGACATGAAAAACTATATATACGCAAGTTTCTTAACAAGTTCAGTGATTTTAAGCGAGAGATCGGCTGCGCACAGTGAATAATTCAAGTCATTTTAAAGTCGAATATCTTGAATATCGGAAAACCCATACATATGTATCTACTCTTTCATAAAAGGAATTATGGGTATTACACAACTTTATTTACATCTTGGGTTTAAACATGTTCATTATGGGTTCTCATCTACCAAAAAATTATACACCGATTTTGACCGTGGCATAAAAAAGGTGAACTGATGATCACTTTCAGATATTTCGAATATACCGGTATAACTAAAACGTAAAAAACTCTCCCAAGCAGCCCCACCCTTTAAAAAAACAAACACCCCCCCCCCCCCCAAAAAAAAAAAGAAAAAAAAGAAAAAAAGATTTAAAAACCCAGACAGATAGAAGCATTAAGATATAATTGTTGAAAAAATGATATAAACTATGATTTTTGATTTCAACTGTGATGATGATAATGACGAATAAAATGATTACTTTTTGAAAGATACTCACATCAAGCAGTTTCAACACTTTTTTGACAGGGAACGAGGAAGTGATACATTTAGCCGGTATTAACAGTTTCGACAGTGCATGCACCTTTAATCCCAAACACACGTTCACTATCGGCGGGACAATATTCATCAAAGCCGAAGTCAAAAGGGAAAGCGTTTGGAAAGTTATTCGTGGTTCTAAAGTCAAGATAAACAATGATAAGGATAAGTCATGTAGGTTAGTATATATAGTACTTGTTTTGTTTTCAGAATTGCAAATATATGCAGTGTATATTATGAAACGCATATGACCATCTAGAAGGAAGAGGGGGTTGTCCTAGCAAAATTATCGGTAATTTTGATTTTAATATGTGAATTTACTAAGAATTTCCCAAGGAGGTAGAACCCCCCCCCCCCCCCCCCCCCACACACACACAAGAAACTTCATAGTAAATTCATAGAAAGTTAAGTAGACACCCTCCCCGAAAACAAAATTATCCCTTAGACCCCCTCCCGAAAAGGGCTCCTGTAAAGTGCGAAACGAAATCGAAACGAAACGAAACGAAACCAATCGAAACGAAACGAAACCAATCGAAACGAAACCAAACGAAACGAAACCAAAATTCGAAACGAAACGAAACGGAAATTAAACAAAACTAATATCAATTTTGACTATATAATAGTGAAAATAAATTCATTGAAATAAATTTTTAAACCATAAAATATAACTACCTGTATGTTTCAGATTGCCGCTGTAAATTTTTATTTTTATTTTTATTTTATTTACTTTATTTTTATACTTGCGTATATATTTTGCTATGTGATGTCGCTGAAGAGTTTTAAGGCATCTCTCTCTCTCTCTCTCTCTCTCTCTCTCTCTCTCTCTCTCTCTCTCTCTCTCTCTCTCTCTCAACGTCTGAATATCATTTAATGAAACAAATTAGAAGCATTAAAAGGTATAGGAATGTACATCAGTTATTTACATAATTATATAATTTTTGCAAATTTCGGATAATCGGCTCAAAAATTTACAGCGGCAATCTGAAACATACAGGTAGTTATACTTTATGGTTTAAAAATTTATTTCAATGAATTTATTTTCACTTTTATGTAGTCAAAATTGATATTAGTTTTGTTTAAATTCCGTTTCGTTTCGTTTCGAATTTTGGTTTCGTTTCGTTTGGTTTCGATTGGTTTCGTTTGGTTTCGATTGGTTTCGTTTCGTTTCGTTCGATTTCGTTTCGTTTCGTTTCGTTTCGATTTCGTTTCGCACTTTACAGGCGCCCTCCCGAAAACAATTTCTCTAGCCGTACTGAGACTTCATACGTACAAATGTATGTTACAACTCCTATTATCATACACTGCATCGCTTTGCAACTGCATTTTCCTTTTTTGAGTATGCAGCAAATTTACTTCTTATCTGGTACATTGGGCTATACTAGAATTGAATATGATTTAATTTATTTACTGTTAATAGAGACAATGTATGACATATTTCAACTGGCTTTAATTGCTTGTGCTTATAAACAAACATGATGTGAAAAAAGAATGTTTTTTTATGGTTATCAAAAACAATATGATCTTAGAGAGGACCAGGATGAGAAAAAACCTACCCCTTAATTGCTTATTTTTAAGTTTATATAGAGAATAATACATACCCTTTTCCATATCACAGCTTGTATCAGCCCGAGACTCCAATATCAGCCCGAGGGCCGAAGGCCCGAGGGTTGATATTGGTCGAGGGCTGGTACAAGCTGTGATATGGAAAAGGGTATCTATTATTATATTTATTACAAACTTAGTAATAAATTTAAAAAGAAAACCCATCAACTTGAACAAATTGATTATTCATATCATTTGAAAAAAGTCTGGACATGTACATGCATTTAATAAAAATATGAGTTCTTGTTTTAACAAACATGAAGCTACAGAACGGAATTTCATCAGGTTTTAAAAGTTGACTGCTTTAAAACATTTGCTAGCATTTGAAGTTTTCAACTGCACTTAAAAATGTTGACTGTAACTGAAAATGTTTCATTTTTCATCTGTAAACATGCAAAAATGCCAAAGCGAAAAAAGGCAGAGGAGTTCCGCAAGGGGTGTGATACGAATCCGTATCAGGCCTGGAGTGCTGATAACCTGTATCAGCCCCGGAGGCCGATACGGATTTTGTGATGTCATCTGTATCACATGTGCAAAAAACCTGTATTTATTACTAAGTATGTAATAAAATAATTTAATGTTTGTCAATGTACATGTAATTTTTTTTGATAATGGTGTGATTTATTTGATTAGAATTTGAAGAGAGGGCTTATGTTTAAACACTTATAGACTCCTTAACATGCCATTGGAGAAATTATTGTTTGACCAGCTCGTTTTGTTTTTAATATCACTGTACTTAATTTATAACAAAGCGTATTTCTTTCCCCGATCTTAAACATTTTCTTCCTAGCTACTGAATATTATCTTTGTTTTGGAAGGAAAAAACAGGGGTAGGGGACCTTCCTCCTGTTATCAATTAAATGATGTACTGGTAATTGACCTGTGTCTTTGGTTAACCCACACATCCCCGTTCTCAAAGACGGTAAATTAGATTCAATAGTGTTACCAAATCAATCATCATACTATCAACAAATTAGGAAATAAATTCCAGAATTTGTGATTTATATATATTTTGGAGTTGATTTTAATCAACTCTCCTATGCAGTTACTCAGACAAACCGAAAGTGAAACAGTGTTTGGACCTCAGCACAAATCATCGCTGCTGACAAGACTTAGTTCTTGAAAATGATCGATGAAATCGATGTAATGTATGCTAAAGCATTGTTTTTCAAGGAAACTTATTTATAAATAAAAGCCTCGGCTAACGCCTCGGCTTTTATATTTCAAAACAACATTTCTCGACCTCGGAGGTTATTCTGCAACATTCACGAAAACTCGTACTTTATTTCTTAAATACCTTGAAAATTGTCAGATTTTAAATGGTACGAACAATTTAAATATTTTTTGTAGTCGTATGTATTCCTACGCTAGAGTTCAATATAGTCTCGTTCAACTCGACGCTCGGCTGTCTACGTAGATGCTTGTCGGAGATTTACGGTGTCAGCCGAGCGTTTGGTTGAACGAGACTAGAGTATCAATACAATTTTCGAGGAATATTTTGTATTACTGATACACAGTTTGATTAAATTTATTTTAATAAATATTATTTACCATGATTCATATTGGGTTTTCTCGACATTCTTGTCGAAAAAGTCCAAAAATTTATATTATAAAAATGTGCGTAATTCAAATACAAATTAGAAACTACATGTACTTGTCATGCAAAATAACATGTCATTGATTTTAAGATAAACAAACATCGACAAAATCAACTCCCGTCAGTTCTTCAGCACTTTGATTATCCAAGTGTCTCGATACTTAAAAATGTTAGTGTACCTTAAGCTTCATGACGCACTTCGAAAGATTTTTAAAGTACTTTAGTACTTAGTCCAAAAGTTGACGCACTTTAAAATAAAATTGCCAAAGTGCGTAATTTTCTATAAGTGCATTGCCACATACGTAGTTCACCGTGCGCCTTTATTCTTAAAAAAAAATATTGCGACCCCATCTCTCCCTGATAGAAAAAAAACAACCTATCTACCAACAACTACATTGAGACAAAATAAAGATATTTCATAACAATTGTGTAAGTGTTATTCCTGTTTGTCAAAAAGATTCAGTAGGATTTGAGAATTGGGCTTATTGGCTGGAATATATAAATTCTGTTGAAAATGCATTATTCATACTGTCCTTTACAAAAATTTAGATTATTGAGAATCAAATTTTGTACATGACAACTAGTTCAAAATATTACACGGTACCTTTACTCTCGGTAACAACTCTAATATTCCATAAAAGCAGAGAGGTATAATCCCTGGTTAAGGGGATATGGAATTCGAGCGTGGTTTTTGAAGTTAGTTAAATGACAATTAAAGATGCATTAATAACCTCTGTATCTATAATGTGCACGCGTATGTGTGTATGTGCATGAGTGCGTGTGTGTGAATTCTTGATTTGTTAGACTAATATCACAACATATCATTTTAGACCTTTTCGTCCCCATGAAAATCGTTAGGATAGCCATGGGTATGATTGGAAATATCGGATACAATGTCCTCTGGCAAAACAGCGAGCATTTCGCCGCCTTCTGTAGATATGGTGTTGCCTGGTCCAAACAGGTATTGCTGCTTCTTTGGTTTTGTTGAGTCAGAAATTAACTTCAGATTTTTTAAAAATCTTGATTTCTACGTGTTCTCTCTCCGACACACTGTTTCTATATTATATTATGACTAAATTGTGTCTCGTGAAATTCAGCAGTTTTCATGGCATAGTGTTTAAACTATCACAAACGTTAAACCCGGTATAACAAGGAAGCTTATCGAAAATGTTATCTATTAGAAGTAATAGATCTAACTCATCAAAAAACTCATCATCGTGTTATGTATCTTTTCTGCAATGTTCGTTACATTAATATCCGCATAAACCCCCAAAACAAAGCATATCTTAAGGTGGAAGGCTACATCGTCACAACATGTCTGACTTCCGTTCGAAACGCCATTGTGTTCCGGATTGATAACATTATGTCGTGGTACAAAATAGCTATACACCGTTTAATTGAACTCTTCTTACTAAGGAGATGAGAAAGAAATGAAATCACCAAAACGCTTAGAAAATATGTCAATTTTCTTCCTGTTTAAAGCGTTTAACTAACATTGATTATCAGCTGTTTTGTATGGAAAACGTGGAATCTAAATAATATACAGTTTCCCTGCTCTGCTGCTATTGGCAATACATTTTTGTCATGTCATCTGCAACAGACGATCATACATATGTGGTGGATTATCGATATAGGTAAGCAGATGTCAAATTTTCCTTTAAACTATATATGTATGATGAATATAAAACGCCGGAAAGTACCGTAGTACGATCTCTTGAATTGATCCTAACTTCCCAAATTAAAAAATACACATTTGCAGTAAAATCTTTCATTAAAATAAATACAGCTAGGTAGCAATAGCACAGGAGGCCCGGATTTGCAAGCCCAATGAGGGAAAGACAGAATTCTTAAAAGGAGCATGTTTTTCATTTCCACACGTGCATGTGTATCACTATGGACATCTAATGTATGTATTAATATGCGTATGGTTGTTGTTTATAATTGCTATTGTATATAAAAAAAGTAAAAGGCAATTTAACTACTAATATTTTGTTTTAAAGAGTTAAATATATATAATGCATTCATCAAAAATATAATTTTTCAGCTTCAAACATTATCATAAGCACTACTGGCGTGCGACCAATTCTCGCCGAGTACCATTTCTCGCCAGTGCATTGTGACGTCATTTTTTGTATATAATTTTATGTGTTGATAAAATGACGTCACAATGACTGGCGAGAAATGGTACTCGGCGAGAATTGGTCGCACGCCAGTACTAATCTTATATTATCTACATATTTAGCATAGGCTTGTTCCTTTTTTAATTTTTCTTCGTGATTTTTATTAATTAAAAAATTGATCCCAAGATGTTTGAGACCATGTAAAATAAAGAAAGACAACTCTTAAACAGGATCTTTTATACCAAGATTTTTGCAATAATTAAGTATTTCCTTTAATTTTTCAATTTCATTCAATTTCTTTTCTTCATCCCATTAACCAACGAATATTGTTTATATTTTCAGGTTTTTGTGGGATTTTGTCCAGCAGTTTGCCTTAAAAGAATTTTTTTTTATATTTTAGTTTCATATTTATGTGGATTCCAATAAAAATCATACAAACTTCATTCATGATTTTTTTGTTTTTCATTTCTTAACTTAATAACATTTCACTTTCATAAGAATTTTAAAACAGAAATGTTTAAAAATTTGATAAATATGGGGTTATCTGGAACCAGACTGATATTTTAAAAATTCTCTAGAAAATAGTGTATTGTATTTTGAGGTCTATTGTTGTTATATACTGTGCCTAGTATTGGTAACAAATGCATGCAACAAAAATCTCCTACACCTATTTAGTGTAGAGATCCACCTTAATATGAAAATATTAACAAGACCTTGCATTAACCTTTGGCTCCGGTGAGCTAATAAAATCTTACATAGTAACCAAACGTAATATACAACATTTTAGGGTAACATTACTTTCATTTATTTTGTAAAGATATTAATTTTGTTGATGCCAAATACACAGAAGCCAGTTCACTGAGATATTGTTTAATTCTTGTTCTTTCATTGAATTCCTTTGACATGATGGAACAAGCGATAAGTTTACTCCTATTAACTTCAGACTTTGAAAGCAGTGTATATTGTTTTGTTATACTTTCATGTTAAATACTGAAATCTGATTTGTTAAGACGCAGTTCATAATCCTTTCTATTATCCTCAGCGTTAGCAACGCACTTAGCAACGGGTAACATTAAAAATTGTTACATGCGCGAAAATTATGCGCGTACGGTTCGCTGTAGATTTCACGTTATTCCTATATAAAAGCCGTAAAATTTTCTTAAAAATTAAGACATTCAGTATAACAAAATAAATAGTGCCTGTTTGGGAGGATAACAGTTGAAATTGACACCCCTCGAAAACCATTGTCAACCTCCGCTTCGCGTCGGTTGACAATGGTTTTCTCGGGTTGTCAATTTCAACTGTTACCCTCCCAAACAGGCACTATTTATATATTACCAATCTCGTCTGTATACATCGATATAAGGATGTTTACATTAATTTTTTTCTGTTTCAGGCCGACAATGCTTTGACGGCAATCGTGGTTGGTGGTACCATCGTAGCTGTGGCTGGCCTGGCTTATGAGTTCTACAAGTTGTTCATAAAAGATGACTAAATAGTTGGACTGTTCCTCAGTCGTGTTTTCATTCTGTAAAGAGGATCGGAATCATGTCAAGAGTGCATCATCATCATCATCGTCATCATCGTCATCATTATCATATTGATTTATTAATATAAATGATGCTCAACTAGTCATCTGTGATATAAACTATTGTCTATATTACTGTAGCATATTGTAAGTCGTCTTCCATCCATGAAATTAAACCGTATGTTAATGTCGGCGGGCATTGTGTTTACATTTCCAATCCCGAAATACATTGTTTCTGAAACCACTTTGAAATTTTGAGACATTCACATGTTCTTGTATTTTGAATTTCTTTAAATGTTGTGTTTCATTTCCAAATTAAAACTGACATTGGAAATTCAAATAGTAAGTTTTTGTGAAAACATTACATGTTGTTGTAGGAATCAAGCCAAACTATTATAATACATGTATTTTGATTTGTGTGGAACTTTATATTGACACTTCATTAATGAAATTAAATAATATTAATATTTTATATTCATATAATATTTCACACGGTAATTACCTCATATCTAATTAATAACGACTTGTTCTGACACTGTATCAAACATCTTCGTTGGCCATGGTCTTGTATATTGGAATAAAAGGAGTTATGAAGAACAATTTGTGAATTTGTTTCAATTTACCTAAAAGAAGTAAGTAAGTAACTGATTTATTATAGTGACGTGTTTTATAAACAAATATAGATACATGTATATTTTATAATATCTTAAAGAATAAAACCCGGTTCATCGGACCTATGTGTCACTTTATAAACGTGAAAAGAAATAAAAGTTTATGTAATATATATTGGCACCTTTTTTTCTTAGCCGCTAGGAACTATGTATTTTCCAAGAACTTTTGGAATGAAATGAAAAGCTGCCCGTCAGATTCCAAGTTCGGCGAGTCGCGTTAATTGTTACCGAACTTCCAGCTTCCCATTTCAGAGAGAACAAAAATTATGAAATACAATGTACATGTATGTTGTCTATAAAATTTTTGCTTTTTGCTCTAAGGATTGAAGATAGGTGGCAAAATAAAGGGGTTTTTTTGTTTGTCTTTGTTTTGTCTCTGTCTAATACTAGTTTACATTATCGTGTCCGCGAAGATAAAATATCGGCCAAAAGTTCCTGCATATATGAATCTTCAACGGAGTTATTTCCCAGTTTTTGTTCAATAATTTGAGTATTTTTTCATTGTTTCTTGGAAATACAGTATTGGAAAAGTCAACGCAGCTATTATACCATTTTGTGAATTTTATTTTGACATATTCTGTCAAATTGTGACGCATTTTTTTTAATAGATAGTGTAATTTGATTAGCGAACATAATACTTATCTTTATTAGAAACTTGAATAGCAGTTTACAGGCACGTAGCATCAGGGGGGGGGGGGGGCTGACCCCCCCCCCCACTTTTTTTCGCAGGAACGAATTTTTTAAAATTTACATATAAAAAATTGAATTACCATGGAGTTGGCCCCCCCCCCCCCCCACTTTTTGGGGGGGATGTAAAAAATTGATATGTAAATAAGGAAATTAGGATTGAAATTGAAGTTATATATTAATAAGGAAATTAGGATTGAAATTGAAGTTATATATTACGCCCCCCCCCCCTTTATTTATCAATTGGTAGATTTATTAATAATTTATATGCACTCTAGCATGTCCTTATACAGTGACATACTAGTAACTATATTTTTATTCATATGTATTGATAATAATTGAAAATAATATATGTATTTCAAAGTACATTTTATTTATTTTTCATCCATGCTTGCGTGCATGCATATTTCAGCATGCGCAGTCTGATATTTCCGGACACGACTTCCTACTAGACTATGAAACTTGCAAAGTTGCGTTAGCGCGACGGCGTGTTGTGTGTTAGCGCGACGGCGTGTTGTGCAAAGTTGCGTTAGCGCGACAGCGTGTTGTGTGTTAGCGCGATGTCTCGTTTATCTGAACGCGATGTCGCGCTAACGCAAATGGCCCTATCCGGACACCATACAAATCTCAAAAACAATAGATAAATGCATCACCATATTTTCACAGTGGTAGTGAAATACCACTAGTAGATGCCCCTGAAAATTTCGGGCCCCAAATATGAATTGCGAACTGCGTTCTAGAACGCAGTTCTCTATTCAATTGCATATAAGCCCGATTCTCAAAAAACTATAGATAACTGCATCACCATATTTTCACAGTGGTAATGAAATACCACTAGTAGATGCCCCTGAAAATTTCGGGCCCTAAATATGAATTCTAAATTTTGAATTGCGAACTGCATTCTAGATAGAACGCAGTTCACTATTCAATTGCATATAAGCCCGATTATCAGAAACTATAGATAACTGCATCACCATATTTTCACAGTGGTAGTAAATACCAATAGTAGATGCCCCTGAAAAATTCAGGTCCCAAATATGAATTCTAAATTTTGAATTGCGAACTGCGTTCTAGATAGAACGCAGTTCACTATTCAATTGCATATAGGGCAATCGGGCCCCCAATATGAATTCTAAATTTTGAATTGCGAACTGCGTTCTGGATAGAACGCAGTTCACTATTCAATTGCATATAAGGCAATCGGGCCCAAATATGAATTCTAAATTTTGAATTGCGAACTGCGTTCTTGATAGAACGCAGTTCACTTTTCAATTGCATATAAGGCAATCGGCTCCAAATATGAATTCTAAATTTTGAATTGCGAACTGCGTTCTAGATAGAACGCAGTTCACTATTCAATTGCATATAAGGCAATCGGGCCCAAATATGAATTCTAAATTTTGAATTGCGAACTGCGTTCTTGATAGAACGCAGTTCACTATTCAATTGCATATAAGGCAATCGGGCCCCAAATATGAATTCTAAATTTTGAATTGCGAACTGCGTTCTAGATAGAACGCAGTTCACTATTCAATTGCATATAAGGCAATCGGGCCCCAAATATGAATTCTAAATTTTGAATTGCGAACTGCGTTCTAGATAGAACGCAGTTCACTATATTCAATTGCATATAAGGCAATCGGGCCCCAAATATGAATTCTAAATTTTGAATTGCGAACTGCGTTCTTGATAGAACGCAGTTCACTATTCAATTGCATATAAGGCAATCGGGCCCCAAATATGAATTCTTAATTTTGAATTGCGAACTGCGTTCTAGATAGAACGCAGTTCACTATATTCAATTGCATATAGGGCAATCGGGCCCCAAATATGAATTCTAAATTTTGAATTGCGAACTGCGTTCTAGATAGAACGCAGTTCACTATTCAATTGCGAACTGCGAATATGAATTCTAAATTTTGAATTGCGAACTGCGTTCTTGATAGAACGCAGTTCACTATTCAATTGCGAACTGCGAACTGCGTTCTAAAAACCGATTGCCAAAAACTATTCTTTAAAAATGAAATAAAAGTTCATGACACATCCTCGGGTCATAAGCAAGCAATTTTTATATAAAATAAAAATACTTCTTATGTTTCTCCATAAGAAAGAGTACGAAGCAGACACAAATTTTATAAATTTTTTCTTCCAATTAACTTTAACTTTAAAAAATGACCGTGCATCAAAGTCATGACACACCCTTAGGTCGAAAGAAATTTTCGTTTTAAGTAAGAACTTACAATATTTCTCCATAAAAAAAAGATATGATGGGACACGGATTTTGCACCTTTCCTGCCAGTGACCTTGCCCTTGCCCTAATGAACTTGGGGCAAATTCATGACAAATACTCAGGTCATAAGCAATATATGTGTGAAGTGAGAACTTTCAGTGTTTCTCCATAGGTATTAAGATAGTAAATTTTTTTTCTACAATGATCGCTATCTTTATAACACGCATGAATTGCCATAGAAAGCATTATATTGTTATACCCGCACTTTCTAAAGAAAGTTCGGGTATATTGTTGTTACCCTGTTCCGTCCGTCCGTCCGTCTGTCCGTCCGTCCGTCCATCCGTCCGTCCGTCTGTCACGTTTTACTTTCTCAAACTGCTCTTACATCTTATAAACCAGCAAACTGAACTCTTGGAGTTTGATTTGGGGTATCATGTTGTTTTGTAAAAAGGTTTCAAAAATTCTCTGTTAGTCCTGGGGGTCAAATAATTAGTAAAAAATGACGTTTTTTCACAAAAAACCTTCTTCCTCGAACTCCTCCTACATTTTCAAAAGAAGACAAATCATCTTTTGGAATATGTTTTAGGGTATCCTATAGATGCGCAATAAGGTTTCGGAATTTTCAATTTTGTCCTGGGGGTCATTTAATGGCTAAAAAATGACGTTTTTTTACAAAAAAAACTGGTTTAAAAAACGTCATTTTTTTTTTGGCAGTAGCCAAATGATCTTCTAGAATATGATTAGGGGTGTCATATTGAGGCATGATCAGGTTCCAGAATTTTTTTTTTAAGTAAGGGGATCAGTGGGCAACAAAAAATGACGTTTTTTGGCAAAAAAAATATGGTTCCCAGAACTCCTCTTACAACTTTTGGAGTAGCTACGTCATCTCTTGGGATATAATAGGGGCTGTCTTATAGATGTGCAATAAGGTTTTAAAAATTTAAATTTCATCCTGGGAGTCAAATAGTAGCAGAAAACTGACGTTTATCACTAAAAAAACAAACATTGATCCAAGAGCTCCTCTAATGATTTAATGGATAGACAATCATATCTTGGGATATGATAGGGACTGTTCTATAGATGTGCAGTAAGGTTTTCAAAATTTAAATTTCATCCAGGGAGTCAAAATGTAGCAGAAAATTGACGTTTATCACTTAAAAAAAACCATAGATCCTAGAACTCCTTTTATGATTTAATGGATAGACACATCATATCTTGGGATATGAAAGGAACTGTTCCATAGATGTGCATTACGGTTTTGAAAAATTAAATTTAACCCTGAGGCCCATTACTTACCGGTACATACCTTTTGATGCCCTTTAAGGATCAAGAATATATATGGTTAAGGGGTGGGGATCTCAACCGTTTTCGAGATATTCGTGCACTTCCTGTTCAAGGGGGGTCATGACCACCCCCGGGGCCCATGACCTACATACCGTTTGATGCCCCTTGACACAAGGAACAAGAATATATATGGTTTAAGGGTGGGGATCTCAACTGTTTTGAAGATATTAAGGGACTTGCTGTTGGAGGGGGTCAGGACCACCCACAGGGCCCATGACCTACATAACATTTGATGCCCCTTGACATCAGAAACATGAATATATATGGTTTAGGGGTCATGATTATAACAGTTTCTGAGATATATGGTAATTTCAAATTCCTGGGGGGTGGGGATGACCCCAGGGGTCAGATCTAATAAACCCTATATATTGCCAGTAACAGCCAATATATGATTATGAAAACCCTATATTATTATCTTTGTCCGTTTTCAAGTTACCATTTACAATAGAGTCTATGATTCTTCCTACAAGGTTCAATGTTAGACCCCACACCCTTTTGACACCCCCCTCGCCCCCCCCCCCCCCTCCCCCCGAAAAGTGGTTGTCTAACCCAAAATGAGAAAAATCAAACCAGGGTGCACAACTAGATTTGCAGGCCTATCATATCCTAGAGTTTTGTACAATTATGTTCAGCCATCTCTGAGAAACAAGTTCAGAGCGGGAAAGAAGAAAAAGAAGATGAAGAATATATACATGTATTAAGAACCGTACAAAAACAATAAGTCTCCAAACTTCATTCAGGAGACTTAATAATTAATAAAGATTAAATAGAGATAGGATCATCAAACATCAATAATTTAAAGATAATTGACAATTTCTGATTCTAAGGGGGTCAGGATGACCCCTTAGGGTCATGACTTACATGCCATAATGATCTGATGCGCCTGCATGACCTAAGGAGGAATAATATCTTTGGATTAAGGTGGGGATCTCAATGGTTTTTATGATATTTGATAATTTCAGGAAGAGCACTTGGGATCATGACCTACATACCATCTTAAATGCCTTGAACAAAGAAACAATAATATAATATGTACATGATATATGATTCAATTTAAGAACCCAGATATAGATCAATCATCTGTTTTGTAATACTTCCTATGTATATATACATGTACATGTATTAGTTTGTGTTTTGTTCTATACTATTCATGTTCATGACTGTAGTATGGCTTAGTCTTATTTTAAATTACATTAAAAAAATTGTCAAATATATGACTTGGAACCCCCACTCCCAAACAAACTCAAATATAAACTGTTCTCTCCCCCCCCCCCCCCCCCTTCCTTGTCGAATAATCTATTAAAATCAAAATATAATTTGGGTGTCTAAAAACTTTTATAAACTGGTAAAAAATGTTATTCTTAAAAAAAATTACATTACACCTTGCATAATTGACAAATGATCTATTGAGATACGATCAGAGGTCATATTTCTACCTTGGGATCAAAAAGTAGTATTCATTGACAAGTTAAAATTAATTAATAACAATAAATGATTCAAATTATAAATGTTTATACTCCACATTCATCCCCCTCCCCATCTAACCTGCTTATAAAGATTCAGTCTTCTTAATACATGCATTCTTACATGTGTACAGTAGCAAATTTTAAATCATTTCTTGATTGCTTTTCTCTCGTGATTCACAATAACATTTTGGAAATTGCTTAATTTAATTTTTAAGATTTATAAACAAAATGTTATATGCATCACTGCCATGTGTATTCACCTATTTGGGGCAATTGTAAAGTCTCCTAAACAAAGCAGTGACATCATTAGGCTAGGAATTACCCACATGGATCAAACACTACTGTATAACATATGAATAAGATAAAATACATTATTATTTCTAGTTCTAAAATGTCAGGGTGTCTCCAAGGGGGCATAATCTTACAATACAATTTTACGCACAATGACACAAAGAGCAAAAATAAATTAAACGGTTTAGGGATGAGGATCTCAGATCTCAGAAGTTAACAAAATATACAGTGTATCATATCATTTCCTATTTCATAAAGGCGGGGGGGATGGGGGGGGGGGGGGGGGGTTTAAAGACAACACCTGGGGGTCATTAATGTACTTTACACCAGTTGATGCATCATAATGACTTTAGAAGATATTTTGTATTTTCCTGTTTCGTGGGGTCAGAACAGTCCCATAAGGTCATGACCTACATTGTATTTGATGCATTATAATACATTAAGAAAGAAATACTCCTTCCTTCCTATTATTACTCATATAAAAAATATAAGTGTCTACACTTACTTACATATGTAATACACAAATTTAATAAGAAATTGTTTATACAGGGTCAATATGGGGTCAACTCAACAGTGCATGCAGTCTGACAAATGAAAAAAATAACTTTTGCAACTAAAATGACAGAAACTTTACAAATGCGATAGGATAGGTAACGATGATAAGCTTATTTAAATATTAAAAGATGATGATACAGTATGCTGTCAAAGGGAGATTACATTTAGAAAGTGAAAGTAGAACTTATATACATGTGTATGTATGCTGGCAGGAATCCCATGCTGGCATCTTATTATATTGTGCTACTGCACTGCTACTACATGTATTATGCTTACCTAAATTGGTCAACATCATAATGATAATCCAATTAAAACACAATAATGAATTCCTTTAGCTGATCTTAACTACCGTAATCCTTTTCTGCATACGGAAAACACAGACATGTATGTATGGGTGTTGCTAAAACGCGGAACGGAAAACGGAACGGAATGGAAAATATCATCACTTAAAAAGGGTATAGACTGGCCAGAAACGATTTACTTTGTATGACTATCTTTTATTTATATCTAATGAATGATTATCAACATGTTGCTATCTTATTAATATTCATATGAATGTCTATCAATTATAGCATTGTATTCATTCGGCATTAGTTGAGTACGAAACGGAAAAATCAAATGTATACGAATTGTGAAACATTAACATGATTAAACGAGCAAATTAGCTTTAACTTTTTACTTATTTCTATTATATGGTATTGCTGGCATATTAGCGTAACGTACGCAGTTAGTGAAAGCGTTTTATGCGTGTTTTGTGTGTACATGTATATACTTACATCAAAATTGAATTTTCGGTGTTCTAGACGATCTTTTATCATACAGACGATACAGTATCATTGAGATGGAAGAAAAAAACTGTAGGACTGACGACATTAAAAAATTAAAATACAGTAAACATTAAAATACCCGGTAATTTGTGAAACTAGTAATTTGTGAAACTAGTATTTTTAGCAATGCAGTTTTGTTTACGTTTGCATTACAAAGCATGCAGTTGTTTATTCCAGCAGCTATATACATATGATCCGAATAGAGAGCTCTAGACGTTGCCTGGTTTGATTTTCCGATTATATATTGGGACTATTGTCTGTCGATTCCAAAATATTCATGCAGCACATTTGGACGATTTATAATGGAAAATGTTGACATCTTTTCTCCATTTGGAAGTCACTCAGAAGACCTTGCACAATTTTTCAACACTATCATCCGGGTCTGTTAAAATGCAAAACCCCGTAGACTTCTTTATTTTTAGCCGTGTATTTATACCAGCTGATAAGCTAGAGAGGACGTTTTAAAGAAAGAATAATGAGAATGTTTAATGCTTCTAAAAGAGAATCGCTTGAACCCTGAGGTATATATAAATATACAGCAAAAAGTGAATCGAGGATATTTTGGGACAGAATATAGTGGTCAATGCATGTACTGTTAATTTTGAGGAAATAAATATTCTTGAATAAATAATCTAATATTGCTAATCTTTCAAAAAAAATTAAAAAGGTACATAAAGTATATCGTTTTAGCATACTTAACAAATCTATGATGTAAATAACATTAGATAAGATTTTCCGTTTTCCTTCCGTTCCGTTTTCCGTTCCGCGTTTTAGCAACACCCATGTATGTATACACGTGAACCCATCTAATCGAAGAGCTGGGTAAAACTAGTACCCGCTAATGAGACATGCAAACCCGTGTTGTGTACGTAACTTCAGACAAAGATTAGTCATTTGTAACATGCATGTATTTTTATGAACTATTCTTCAAATCCACTTGCACTATTTTATTAGGTAAATAACAGCTTTAAGGTGGTGCAGGACACCTGCATATTGTGATGTACATGTATACTTCCTATTGAGATAAACAATAAAGTATGTTGAATATTGATTAAATATTTACCCCCCAAATAATGTTACCTAACATTGAAGCGCAATGGGTTAGAGCGTACGCGCGTTTACATGTCTGTAAGAGCATTGGGGTCCAAGGTGTATTTTTGGTAATTTACGAATTTTCATGGGGAGGGGGGGTCTGGACCCCTCACTCCCACCCCTTCTCTAAATCTGTGCACACGATGATGTTCATGTAGGCACACAGAAGCAAATCTAACACCGGCAACCGCCACGGGGAGGGGGCATAATTTAATTTTTAATTTTGTTTGTAATAATTATAGACCATTATACTTCCTATGACATAAAATGTTAAGATTATTGATTAACTGAAAATTCACTGCAAACAGTTCTACCCCAAATTGCACATAAAGTGCTGCTCATGTCACGATGTGTATTATCATATGGGCAGGGATCTCATCCTTCAGTTATGAAAATTATAATTTTTAAATGTATTACCGGAGTTTGCATGTAGCCTTCATTTTTAATTAAACTGGTACAAAACAGTGTTATTTAGGGGCAAACACATGGTGCGGGTATTACTGTCTAATGACAACATCTAGTTTAAATTTACATTATTTTTAACAAGTTGATAAATTGATTGTGAAAAGTAAGTAAAATTCACTATCCATGTACATCAATGTGTTAGCTAAAAAAAAACCCCAGTCAAATCGTCACCTATGGGAGTTTGAATCGGACATCACCATGTTTATTTCGTGCAGTCCGTGTTTTTTTCTTAGGTCGCTGTAGGTTTCGATCGATTGATAAACGGGGCGTGTTTTAAGCCCTGTCAGTTTCCACAGCTGTTCTACAGAGTTGTAAATTAATCATAAGTTTTCGTAGGAAATACAGGAAATTATCCTACATAGATGTAATTTCTATCTACACAGTAATACACAAGTTATTAAAAAATGTAACCTTCAACTGTCCTGCGAAATTCTAAAACTAGATATTTTGGGTCATGGCAAGGCCTCGAGTGATTTATTTCAATTTGATGAACAAACATTATTGATAGCTTTAGCGTAGCCTATGTATAGAAATGCTGATTAAATATATTTTTAAACCTATATACTTGTGACAATTTTGAGAGACATTTCATAAAATTCAAAACGTTAATTAATTACTTCAGTCTTTTAGAAATACATGTATTGGAAACTTTTCATTAAGCTGTTTTGTGTAAGTTAGAATCTCCACTTTTGAAAAAAAAAGTCTTGACATATAATATTATTTTATTACTTTTTCACCTTTCTTTTGTTAATTAAATTTCCACAAAATCTTAGTAACTAGTCATAAACCATTAGAATTGATTGAGATTAATATTGTTAACACTGCGTAAAAGCTGTGCGTCAATTTGTAACTGAAATTCACATGTATAATTCAATAATGTTGCACGATATTTTGTAATATTTAGCGATAATTTACAATCATAACTATTCAGGAAATAATTATTTATTGATCAAGTGTTCGGCATTAAAATTGTTATTATACAAGCATGGAAAAGGTTGTTTTGCGTGTTGAATATATACATGTACTAGGTCAACTTGAATTTTAGAAATTTTGTTTGTAATCTCTCGATTTTGTAAGAATATTAAAAGAAAATTCACCCGAAAGTTAACACTAAGGAATGAAATATTCATATGGGTCGTACGTACAATTTGCATAAGTTCAAAACTCACACATGTACTTACACGTTCAAATGAATTTCGTGAAAATAAAATAGAAGTTTTCAAAAAATGTCTGATGCAGAAACATGTACGAGTATAATATATGTAAACAACCTTTATATCGTCAATGTTTTGATAGTTCATGTACCAAATTTTATCATAATTTTGTCCTTGAAGTCACCGCAGATCGGAAAAGTACTGACATGGCGAGTTGTTTATCAAGACTTAGTGTAAGATAGATTTGTTTATCGTAACTTACAACAAGTACATCACTTTTAAAAAATTCTTTTACACTACAGAATATGAAATTTTCTCTCTCTCTCTCTCTCTCTCTCTCTCTCTCTCTGGGTTAAAAATAGCACCTCTAGCCTTGGCCTTGGTTGATTTGTCTATAAATAGAAATTAGGTATTTCCTTTTTCCCTTGGACGAATAAAACTCTAGGCACACAGGTAGTGTATAGTCCAGTTCCACTTGCCTTGATAAAGCGAAAGAAAGGAAAATGGCAGCGAAACAGTTTGACTCTCACAACAGAAGTGTCATACGGAAGGCCCGTAAAGGAGATCAACTGGAATTCCATCGCGGGTGGTATTCACACTGGGCTGTGTACATAGGTAAGTACATAAATATTATGTATACTGCTAAACAATTCCGTGTTTAATATTCTTTAAATTTGACCTGGTACTTATGAGTGAAGTCAGATATAAATCAGGTAGTCATATTTAGCGTAGAGCGTAGAAAAGAACTCATTATAACATATAGAAAGTTGTTTATTGCATGGTTACGATCATTCGGGACATGTTGATGTATGTACATGTTAGCTCGAGTTTGTTATACCTGACAATATTGAATTGATGATTCAAATTTAACAAGGGGAAGTCTTTGGATTTGTATGAATATGTGTATTTATAGATATTTTATTATATTACTGTATGTACAGTCAAGTAAACATGTCCATATAACACTATATTTACATTCTACTGTGTTTTTCCATTAAATTCTGTGATCTTCAAATGCCTCTAAATGCAACAAGTAGTCAAAGGTCAAATTGACGAGATTTATTATGACGTCACAAACGTTGAACGCTGTAAACTGCAACGTCACAAGCGAAAATCAAAGTGCACGCTCGTGGCTGTTACTGTGGCTCTTCCATTAATATTAACTTACCCTTAGGATAAGATCGGAATTTTAAGGTATAATTCACATTTGCAGACAAGGCAAGAAGTTAAAAAATGTAAATATAAGCATTAAATCATGATTTTTTGAAGTATACACTCTCATAACTGCCGCGGTGTGTGCATACAAATTTTCATAACGCGCTAACGCGCGTTACTCAATTTGTATGCACACACCGCGGCAGTTATGAGAGTGTATACTTCAAAAAATCATGATTCAATGCTAGAGTGATGTACAGCCAGACGTAAAAAGTGTGACGTAAGACTTTGACGTATCGAAGGGGCCTTTCCCAACTATTTATAGATCACCTAAGTCAACTGGTAGCGCTCAGTGTACGTTATTGTAGCCTTTCATTATTCCTAGGTACCGTACGACTAACACGTACGTGGCTACGAACGTACATTAAAATTTAGTTAATATTATGTTTGGGGTACACCAAAATATCCCTTTTCATGTTTCTCTAAAGTTTCATTCTTTTTCGCTATGCATTGTACAAAACATCAACAAATGCAATATTACTATAGTAAAACGAGCAATTTGATTTTTTTAAGTTGTCCAAAAAAAAAAAAAAACCCGTCAAAAATTTATTGATAAATTAATTCTTTAATCCCTCCATATTGCCCTGTAGCTTAAAAAATTGTTGATTTGTCAATGCTTCATCAATCATTTATATTACGATATTAAAATAACTCCCACTATACTGTGTCCTCGCACACATGTCTTCAATACATGATAAACGAAAACTCTTGTTATTTAAATCAAAAATTGATCAATTCAAACATCGGGTACATCATGTATATATTTTCAATCAGACAGTTATTTTAGTTTGGTATTTTCTTTTCGAAAATTCATTTCAACAGACTAGAAACATGTAAGTATTTGTGCATGTCCAAGTAATCCTACATTCATCTGTATCATGGCACAGAGTAGGGTGCGCTCAACCTACTCTTCAAGGTTTGTATGCACACAGCGGAAAAGAGCAAATTTGTCTGATAGGATGAGGCCATAATGTATCTTTTAGCTCACTATACGTAAGGCCTAAAAAAGAAGTTGTGTGTTTAGGGTAACCCGACATAACCTAGAAAAATGCCCCGATCCTACCATTTTCAGATGTCTGTTTTTATCCGATTGTGAATTTTATATTATTTCTATTAAAAAATCTGTTTTTAAATATGACACAAACAAACATTCTTAGAATTCAAGCAGAAAAAAATATGATAAAATAAAAAAAATCCCTACCTACCTAACCTATTTTTTTCTTCAGTGTTACCGTAAACACACAACTTTTTTTTATAGGCCTAAAGTTTCCTATATTGCTTTTTAATACAGGACACCTCTTAAAATAATTGATGATCAGTACAGGGGCTTTGCTTTTTATTGTATAAATCACGCACGAATGGCTTGCATACGTATTTCATATATTTTATATGTACAACTACCCGGTACTAATCGAAAATAATACACAGGAGCAGGGAACGGTGTTGACTGTTGACTACTTTTTTAAATGGTCTTGACTCACGGTATTTAACAATATATAAGTAGTTTATCAAACAGTTGGAAATTCAATACCCCTCTGTTGATGACACACCATGTATTAGTTATGAATGTTTTTGAATTTGTATATTAGGCGCATGTGAACAGAAGGAACGGGAGAAAAAACAAAATTATTCTAAAACATGTCTTTTACCAATTTTCAATCTAAAGTTAAAATTTATTCTAGAAATGCAAATTACTCATGTTGATTAATAAGTCGCTGCAATGGTTAAGTCCTTTCCCTTCTGTTAAAGAGCAGCCCACCACACCGATAGGTGTTCACAATCAAGTAAACCACATTTCGACTGGGATATTCACAGATTCATTTTATGATAAAGATATTCAGCAAGCTATTCATCACTTATCATTTATTCATAATTATTCGAAGAAAAGTTATTCATTTATCACCAGTTTTATTTTATATGTCTAAGGATGACGATACTAATTAAGATAAATTTTGGAACTGCAGTCCGCTCCCCGGCTACGATCGACACGCCGCGTGTATCGAAATCTGGGGAGCGGATGGAATTCTAATTTTAGAACCATTTTATCAAGACCTTGGATTTTCAGTAGGACGTAGCTATCTAATATTTGCATCAAAACAAGTTAAAAATGACGGGGTTTCAAGCAAAATATGCACCAATTGCGTGGTCTTAGCTGAAAGGCCAGATAAATCTTGTTGATTTCAGAGAGCCATGGCTGGTCATGAGTGGCTGACAATGAAATAAACAGGCCTACATCACATTGCTGTTTGACATAACTACCCAAAGTCCAAGCTCCTGCTAAAATGGTTCTAATTATCTTGTTGAAACTGATGCAATGGATACATGTTTAATCATGTAACGACGACAATATCATCGAGATATGGATGAGTCCTTTTAGATAACCTTTTTAATTTAGATTTAGTTTCGTTTCGTTTTCCAGGGAATGAGGAGGTCATTCATTTGGCCGGTGATGAAAATGACGGTCTTAACGGTAACATCAACCCCAGTCACGCGTTCACGATCTGTGGAAAATCTTTCAACAAGGCGGTGGTCAAACGGGAGAATGTCTGGAAAGTCGTGCTGGATTCCAAAGTCGAAGTAAACAATAACAAAGATCGCAAATGCAAGTAAGCACACGCAATTTTAAAAATATTTTTTTTCTGGATATAGGTAGTCTTTATTTGCCAAAAACAAAACAAAAAAAACAACCCCCCCCCAAAAAAAAAACCCAGCATGCCTTGTCATGCCATAGGTGGCAAGAAAGTTCCACCTAAATCATCAAACTTATGACCAGTAGTTAAGGAATGATTTTTGAAAGAAATATTTTTACATAGTCTTTGGTTTAAATTTTAAAATTTGTGAGACACATCATACACATTCCTTGGATTAGGGGTAGGACATATAAAACATAGTATGCTACAATATCGGTCGTTGTTTAACTTTTTATAGAAGGCCCATTGTTCTCTGTCAACGTCAGTGATAAGTAAAATAATTGTAAATTGTAAATTTGCCAGGGGGTTGAAAGTTTAAAAATCTCCTAACATATTCATAGTTATATATAATTATTTAAACTTTTTCAGACCACGTAGGCCCCATGAAATCGTGGAGGAGGCCATAATGAAAATCGGAGACATTGGCTACAACGTGCTTTGGCAGAACTGCGAACATTTCGCCGCCTACTGCAGATATGGCGTGAACTGGTCCGAACAGGTAGCAATACTTTATAATTTTTTTCTATCGTTAACAAGGCTAAGTCCACTTTAAAATATATAGAAAATACACGGCTGGGTATCCTACATGTAAGTTTGTTTTGTGCAAGTAGTACGTGTTTTCTAATATGCGTTACAATTGTGACATTTTCGATGAAAATATTAGAAGTAAATGTAATTGATACAGTTTTTGTCTTAATATCAAAAGGATGACATATGATTAAGTGTATTTCATACAGTGTTTTTAAGGAAAGATAGAGAGAAGGATAACAGAGAATCATTAAATGCTACCCCCCCCCCCTCTTACAGCCCATTATTTAAAGAGGGTGTAAAAGTAAACACTATGCATGAAATAGCAATTAAATTACTTGAATTGCATTTCTTTTACTGTCCTAGGCCTTTTAAAATAAATCATGATATTGCATGTAGAAAAGATAAGACTTTTGTATACCCATACCTAGTATTATACAGTGTATGTATATCATAGGATGCGTTGATATAACGACATTTATAGATATATTTAAACCAAATTTTTTAATTTTTCCAAAATGATAATTTGTTTTCAAATTATATAGCGATGATGGAGTTCTAAACATTGCCTGACTCTTATACAGACAGCCATTTAAACTTCGGACGTCAACACATTGATACTCCTAATTTTAATTTCAGGCCAACAACTTTTTGGGTGCAGTGGTTGCCACCGGAGCAGTTGTAGTTCTGGGTTCACTATTCAAAGAGATGTTCATTGGAGATAAGAAGGAAAAGGAGAAAGCTTAGTTATTGCCGCGGTTTGTGTTGACTCGATACAGCAGGATATCCTAGCTAGCTGACTCTGCTATGTTAAAACTCTTCTACCATTTTCTCTCAAAAATATCCTGCCTGAATCTCTATAGACATGTAATATTTATTGTTTTAATTAATCCAATCTTCTGTTTTATATCTTTCCTGTGATTGTAATGATACCTGGTGATAGATATTGTTATCTTATAGTTAAAGTATTCAGCACTAGTCGGTCGTTGTTTAGTAAGTCTATATAAAATCGTAGCCATCTTTCCACCATTCATTGCTTCTGAAATGACTCTAATGTAAAATAATACTCCTCGTTTCAATGCTTGTATCTTAATTTTCTAATAGACGTATAACTCATTTGTTACAATATTCAAGCAACGTGTAACATGACAATTGTCACAAAATGAAAATCAATGTTTAAAGCTTTGTAAACCAAAAAAAAAAGAAAGATATTTTTCATGATCTCAAAGATTGTGTATGTACATAGATTTTATTTGTTGTGATTGAATTTAAGAATTGTGTATATATCATTAGTTATACTGCCCATCATATGGCAATATTTTCTGTTAAGTTTGACTTTAGCCATGTCTAACACATCGCTTCAGGGTTTGTTATGTTAATATTTGATATTTATTTGGTTTTATTCATTATGTATTTGTTTATTTATTGAGAAATCCATACTTGAATTTTGTTGTGTTTGAAATAAATCTGTTTTAATTTACACTGTCCTTGAATTTTGTTTTTTTAAAATGAAGTTTATTGCCATATCATGCAATCAACAGGAAGTTTGATTGGGACTATTAAGCTGTTTACAAGGAAATTAATAAAATACAATCTGGTATTATAAGTACATGTACTTTTCATAATTTGACATAAACTTTGGGATCTATATTTCAAAATTAAAATTGATAATTCGTGATCATTATTTATTTTTCCTTTAATGGAGTGTACCCAGCTTAAGTGTTAATATAATTCCATATTGGTACTTGAAGAAAACTTTTCCTGTCCTGAATTGCATTAGTTAATGCATCATAAACAGATCTGATCAATATCCATGATTATTTGAACAATTAGAATATAATTCTAATATTTTTTTGTTAATTAACTTTAACTGATAGAGAGATATTGAAAAAGAAGAAAGTTAAATTATTATTCAAATAAAAAAAATGACGACGCAACGTTATCCTTTCATTTTTTAGCTCACCTGAGCTGAAAGCTCAAGTGAGCTTTTCTGATCAAAATTTGTCCGTTGTCTGGCGTTGTCGTTGTAAACTTTTCACATTTTCATCTTCTTCTTCAGAACCACCGGGCAGATTTCAACCAAACTTAGCTCAAAGCATCACTAGGTGAAGGGGATTCAAGTTTGTTCAAATGAAGGGCCACACCATCTTTAAAGGGGAGATAATTTAGAATTATTGAAAATTTGTTGGTATTATTGAAAAATCCTCTTCTCAAAAACTATTTGGCCAGAAAAGCTGTAACTTGGTTGGAAGCATCCTTACGTAGTGTAGAATCAAGTTTATACAAATCAGGGTCTCTGGGGGTAGGGTGGGGCTAAAATGAAGGGATGAATTTTTACATAGGAATAAAAATGAAAAAATCTTTTAAAACCTTCTTCTTAAAAACTATTAGGTCAGGAAAGTTCAAATTTGAGTGGAAGCATCTTCAGATAGTGTAAATTCAAGTTTGTTTAAATCATGGTCCTCGGACAGGGTGGAGCCACAATTGGGGAATGGATTTTTACATAATACTGTATAGAGAAAATCTACTCAAAAACTATAAGGCCAGAAAAGCTTAAACTTGTATGGAAGCATTCTCAGATAGTGTAAATTCAAGTTTGTTTAAATCATGGTCCCCGGGGCAGGGTGGGGCCACAATGGGGGATATATCTTTAAAAATATTCTGGGAAAGTTTTCAGTTCAAAAAGCAGTAACTTGTGTGAAAGCACGGGTTGTGCAGATTAAAGTTTGATCAAACCATGATTCCCTAGAAGTGGGGCCACAAAAGGTGGGGGGGGGGGGTATATAGGAATAGAGAAAAATATTCTTACAGGTACAACAACAAAAGGGGCTTGGTATTTACCATATAAATATGTGGATAAATATTGGCAGATTAAAAAAAAATTGAGCAAGATCTACTGTACTTAGTTGTCAAGATATTTTGATTTTGATACTGTAATGCTAATTTAATCAGAGTTAAGGCTATTGTCGCTCAGGTGAGCGATGTGGCCACTGGGCCTCTTGTTTTGCATGCAGTTATATGAAACAAAGTAGCGGAACTGCTATACCATGAGTTTTTAAATTGTTTTTTTTTTAAATTTAGATAAGATGATTTGAAAACGACACAGGGTTTCAAATAAATGAACGAGTACTCTAAAGCCCCAGATTCATCGACTGAGCCAACCGAGTCAAATTGACTTTAAGTTAGTTTTTATCTTAAAATGTTTTTCAAGTGCATTGAAGTGTCAAATATTTAAAAACTACAAAATATTAAACAAAGTTTAATTACAAAATGTAATGTTCTTGTGTATCTTCTTATACCTGTGCTTTCTACGTGTATAATTAAAGTTCATAGATTATGTGAACTTTAAAAAGTCAATTTGGGCTCTAAACATACAACATCCACTGAAACTTCGAGTTTTGGAAATTCGATTGATTTTATGTGCCATTAGGGCCTACACCTGCATTGAATAACCAAAAAAATATAGAAGAAAAATAATCTTTTAAACTGAAATATCAACTTGGACTGTTTAGAAATGGCAAAATTTTAAAAACTCAAACGTTCGTTTGCATGCATTTCGTTACAATTAAAGAATCAATTTAAAAAGCGTTAATCACACACACAAAATATTGACATAGAATATCTGTTTTCAATGATTTTTACTTACTTAGGTTTACTTTTGAAATTACCACAATATAATGAATTTCAAAAGTACTGCCCTGGCCCAAGGATCATGGGGGCACTGTCTTATTGTCTTGCGATTGACAACAACGAAAAATAAACCAGTATATGAAGTGTCTCTATATTACGTTGATAGTTAAAAAATTTAATTTTATTGAATATTGAAATTTTGACTTAAGGTTGTTATAAAGATCAATGTAATGAGTAAAATTTGTTCTAAACAAAAAAGTATTAATGAAATGAATTATTATTGTTAAAAAAATTCGATATTTTTACTTTATCATGAAATAAGGCTCAAACAAAAATAGACTTTTAGCCGAACAGAGGAAATTCGGACTAAATTTTGCAGATTTTGTTTCTCGTTTAGATTCTATATTTCAGTCTATATAATTTACTTATTTTCTGATGGTTTAACTTCACTTATTCATTAAAATAAGCGTATGGCACGAATTGCAAAAATATCTAACAAGAGGCCAATAGGCCTTAACGGTCACCTGAGTAGCATATAACCCATACACAAACTTGTCGAGGAGTCTCATATATTCATTTATTTGTGTTTCATTCTGGAGTAGAAAAATTATAAATTTGTAATGCCGACCACCTCCCTGCCTAAAATCTTTCAAAAAGAACTATGAAACCTATAATTTTGGCGAAAAACTTAAAGATTTGGTCTACAAAATCATGAATTCAGTTTTCTTTCAGGTGTGTGGGAGTAAAGAAGATAATTTTTAAACATAATATGCATTAACACCTATACATCCCTTTTGGTCCTGCCCTAGAGTCAAAACCCATACTCCAGGGGAAATGAAATTTAAAATTTTAGGAGAGGACTCCCTGGTAAACATGATTATGAAGTCAGTTTTTCATACAGATGTGTGAGAATAGAGAAGATTTTAAAACATTATATGCATTAACACTATATTGCCATATGCCCCCCCCCCCCATTGTCCTGAACCCCTGACCCAGGGGCCATGGATTTCACAATTTAGGTAGAGGAGTTAGTGGACATCATAACCATGTATTCAGTTTTTTGCCCACATGTTTGGAAGTAAAGAAGAAGATTTTTTAAAGATTTAATACATTTTTACTATATGGCCATATTGGCCCCGTCCTAGAGCCTAAACCCCTGACACAGGAGTAATGAATTTCACTATTTTGGTAGAGGGTTTCATGGACATCATAATCATGCATTTAGTTTTTAACAAATATATATGGCAGTAAAGAAGAAGATTTTCTAAGATTTAATACATTTGTACTGTATGGCCATATTGGTCCCACCCTAGTGCCGGACCCCTGACCCAGGGGCCATGAATTTCCCAATTTTGGTAGAGGGCGTCATGGACATCATAATCATGCATTTAGTTTTTAACAAAATAATATGTATGGGAGAAGAGACGAAGATTTTCCACGTTTTAATACATTTTTACTATATATATATATATATATATATATATATATATATATATATATATATATATATATATATATATATATATATATATATATATATATATATATATATACATAATGGCCCCACCCTAGAGCCAGAACCCCTGACCCCGGGGCCATGAATTTCACAATTTTGGTAGAGGGACTCATGGACATCATAACCATGCAACCAGTTTTTTCCTCACATGTTTTGGAGTAGAGTAGAAGATTTTTGAAAATTTGGCTTTTTTTTTTGCATATTTGGCCCCACTTGTTGTGCCCTGGGAGTGGTAGTGCCACGAATTTCACAATTTAGATTTTTTTTTTACCATAGAGATGCCTCACACCAAAAATCGTAACAATTATCCTCGTTGTTTTTAAGAAAATGTTAAAAATGTAAAATTGTTAACGCACGACGGACGACGCACGACGACGGACGAAAAGGGATAGTAATAGGTCACCTGAGGACCTAAAAATGCTTAAAACCGATAAAAAACACCATATCTCAAAATTTTGATCATTGACCTCATATAAATTTTATGTCAATAAAATAACGTCAATATGGGTAGTTTCATACTATAAATGTTTATGTATTATCATCATTCAATTTTTTGTAAAATTGAATCAAAAATTGGTAGGGATTTGAAAACTGATAGAGGAAATTTGAACTTGAATATTTCTTAAAATTGTTGCTGAAATCTTAATGCTTTGTACCTATTAAGTGCCACTACCATTCATAAACTGTATTTCTTTTTTTAAAGTGTTTTATTATTTGTAATATATTTACAATTAAGAAAATTTCAAAAAATATTCAATGGCCATTTACTCAAAAAGTAGGTGATTGACCTACTTTTTTGAAAGTGAAAAATAACACCACAATCAAAGATCCATATCATACAATAGACGGTTTTTCATTATCATTAGTGGACTTGTTTTTTCATTCCGCGTAAAGTTCAACTTTAAGTCATTCTTAAGATGTTTCATATTCCTGAGGCCTTATGATATTTTATTCGATTCTTAGGACAGGTGAGAGTCTCAAAACATTTCTGTTTAATAATATGTTTTACGGTGCTACCGTTGTGATGAGCGCAGCAAGAATTACACATACCTTGCATCATTGTCAACTTAGTGTTATTTAGGTATAGACGAACGTCAAAGAATTATTGAAAGAGAGAGAGAGAGAGAGAGAGAGAGAGAGAGAGAGAGAGAGAGAGAGAGAGAGAGAGAGAGCGATCCGTGTTTGTAGACCATTTGTGTAATTTTCCACTTTCAAATTTAATGGTTTGACTTCTTTTCTATTTATTAGCTCAAAATGTCCTATTGATTATTTCCTCCCTACTCATACGCTAACCTGCTTACTGTACATGCATGCACAATTAGCTTAAAATTGGATCGATATGACAGGAAAGTATGGCCCTTGCTAGTATATATCTATATAATATCTATATAAAAAAATGAAAACAAAAACAAATCATATTTCAATGAGGCAAGTATCGCAGTCTATATTAAAATAGCAAGTACACGCATTACAGATGTTTGATCCACCTCTAAATTTATCGCGGGAAATATAGCGCGAGAGCACTGTGACGTCATCCATGACTTTTTGTCTTTGTTTACGTATTTCGACTCAATACAAAGGAATGGAAGTATGTAACAAACTCTTGGGTCTCGTTAAAGCTTGTGCGGTACTCAAAACTTGTCTTCAAACGAGTTAAATGTCGGCCATGTTTGGTATAGCACCACGGGTGAAAACATTAGAGAGCATTATGGAACGTAAACAAAACATTTTGTTTGATAAATCTGTAGGTTTAGTTCGTTCTTTTTCCCGCGCACACTGATTCTTAGAGCTTGCTTCGCTCGCTATAGATCAATTTGTCTTTCTTTCCTTCTCTCTTTCTAATAATAATACCATTCATAGCCTTGACATTCGTCGTTTGTCTAAAAATAGAGAATACTAGGTATTTCCAATTTAAAAATCTATGGAATGGCAGCGAAACAGTTCGACTCACACAACAGAAGTGTGATACAAACTGCGCGAAAAGGGGATCTTC
Source organism: Magallana gigas (assembly GCF_963853765.1). Classification (NCBI taxonomy): domain Eukaryota; kingdom Metazoa; phylum Mollusca; class Bivalvia; order Ostreida; family Ostreidae; genus Magallana; species Magallana gigas. The sequence goes on from NC_088854.1 coordinate 38,614,777, forward strand.
TGGAATTCAAACGCTCATTGTATTCACACTGGGCTGTTTACATAGGTAAGTAAAATGGGGTAATATAAAGTATATACATATTAAACCCTACATATATATATATGAAGGGTTAATAGTTAACAACAAACATTTGGTTGATGCTTCAAGCGCAATGGGACGTCTTTGGACCTGTATGAATGTGTATTGATATACCTTAATATCATTTTCTGATTGATCTGTAGACAAGATTTATCACTTCTTAAGTATCACTATGGACAGCCTTTCCAAACTATTTAGATCATATGAGTTAATCGAGGGCGTTTAATATTATTAATTTTAACCTTTCAATTATTTTTATTCTATGAAATACAATATGGAGGGAAATATAAATTTTAGCATTGTATAATTTATCATATATAACAAGTCATTCGATTAGTCATTGCAGTCAGTCTTCACATTTCAAGTGAAGAGTATACTAGAAATTTGTTAATGGTAAAAAAAACCAAACAAACCACCAAACAAAAACAACAAATCGCTCCCTTGAGCAACAATAGCCTTAGTAAATCAGCTTTAAGGAGTCATACAAAATATATTGACAATGTAGTAAAATAGTACATGTATAAAAAATGAAGTTTTTCTGCAAATATTCTTTAGTTTAACATTGAGTCCCTTTTGTAACAAACTGTTTTATAGTCTTATCGCATATTAAGCTTTGCAGTTCTCAAGAAGATCTTGAGGTCTTGCCTAACTTTATTCCTAAAGATTATGATTTTAACAAACTTGAATCTACACAACCTGAAGGTGCTTCCAAACAAGTAATAAATTTTCTAGCAAAAGGGTTTTTATAAAGATTTAAAAGATCTTTCTCCGTATATTTCTGTGTAAAAATCCAACCACCACTATGGCTGAAACATACCATGAGGATAAACAAACACTACCTAAGGATGCTTACACACAAGTTACAGATGGGTTTTGAAAAGAAAATTTTCAAAGATTTTTCTCTATATATTCCGATATATCCCCCTTTGAAGCCCAAACATACCCCTGGGGAGCAATATTTTAAAAAAAAACCCTTAAATCTACAAAACATGAGAATGCTTCCGCACAAGAAAAACAAGTTAAAGATTTTCAAGCCTACTGGCACTGTACCAGTTATCGGCTAAAAATTAACGTTTTCTTTTCGTAATTCCTTATTTCTTGATATTTTTGGATAAAATTTGACATACTTTAAAAAGTGAACTGCTTATTTATCAATCTGCTATAGTTTATATCATTATTTAGAACCCAAAACATATTGTTTTGTGCTTTTAAGCACACCCCGAATTTGCCGAGTTTTTACGATTTACTGTACCAGTTATCGGCTTCGTGATAATAACATAGTAAAAATCCGTGTTCACGTTGATTTTATACTCTGCTAAATGTAGTTTGAATTATGCCCCTTGTGAGGTCAGACTAAAGTATTCGGGGTCATGATACATTATAAACAAAACTCATAAAATAATTCGTTTATTACCGTACGGTAATACACCAAATCGTATACTATTCAATACATAATTGTGCAATCAGGCGTTCAATTGCGCTACGAATCTCTCGGAAATTCGTGAATTCCTTTTGTTTATACATGTTAAATGTATTGATTTTATATGTCAAATCAAAGAAGGGACGTAATAAGTTAAAAATAGAATATTACCTCTTTGTGATAACAAAGAGGTAATATTCTATTTTTAACTTATTACGTCACTTCCCCCACTGCTGAAAGTGCAAAGATGTAAAATCAGCGGTAAACAATGATCGTTTAAGATCATGTATAAAACATATTCAAGAAAGTTTTCAAGCAAACTTACTTTTCTTTATTCGAAAAAGACGACTGAATTAAAAAATCCTGGATTGTCGCGTGCTATAAACCCGAACTCTCAGTTTAGCCGATAACTGGTCTTAGCCGATAACTGGTACAGTACCAGTATTGTTTTTTAAAAAAACCCATTTTTTCTTTTTATTCCAATGTAAAAATATATGCCGCTATTGTAGGCCCATCCTACCTCCGAGGATGATGATTTGAACAAATTAATGTAAATTGACACTTCCTTAGGATGCTTACACACATTGGCCAAATGGGTTTGAAAAAAGACTTTTAAAGATTTTCTCTATATATTCTCATATAAAAATTTGACTTCTTCCATGTTGATCACCCACTCTACCCCCGGGGATCATTATTTTTATAAACCTGAACCTACACTACCTGACAATGCTTCCAAACAAGCTATAACTTTTCTAACTTTTCTCTGTTTTTGAGAAGAATTTTGAAAATGCCAACAAATTTTCAATAATTTTTAATTACTTCCTCTCATTTTAAAATACTGGAATCCATTTTACCCATTGTACTAAGTTTGGTTGCTATTGTTCCGATGGGTTTCGAGAAGAAGTGGAAAATGTAAACGGAAAGACTGACAGACGGACGCCAGACAAAAAATATTGAGAACAGCTAACTTGAGAAGCTCAAAAATATAATATACAATATAATAATAAAAATATAAATAAAAAATATTAAATAAGAAAAAAAATCTCAACAAAACTTGTAGTTAAACATTTCAAGGGGATTAAAAATTCAAAAGTTTTAAAGTTATTTTTTATCTCTTTAGTTAAAATCACAAAGTTCATCCTAAGCTCAAAACAAAAATTGGGGACCAATATGCTTTTTTGGCGCTATGGTACGCGATATATCGAAAACCGGGGAGCAGATGGAAGTTCTAATTTTAATTAGATTGACTTGATCATAGCATACTTTGATTGAGAACACGTACGAAACAATTCATATTTTTTGTATTAACAAGTGCAGAGTTGTCCACGTAGATGCGTCTTTAATAAGAAATACAAAAATGATCAGTTAAACTTTATTAACTAGATAATTAATGAGCTTACGGTGTACATAATGCATAATTATACAATAGTTTCTTACATTCTATACAGTCCAAAATATAGTAAATTTATGGATTGGAGTGGAAATAAAAACTAATAGTAATTTCCCTACATTGTACATTGTAGTTTATGACAGTATTGGCAGACTGAGGGGTGACAGGTAAAAAAGGCGAGAAGTAGCAATTTTAAGGTGGAATGCTACGACAGATTTTTATTTTGTGGATCGTTTTAAAAAAAAAATATTTTGTTGTTCAAAGATGGATATTTGATTTGATTTTTTGTGTATTTTTTGTTTCGATTACAAGAATCACACTGTAGAGTTTTAAAATTTGTTTTGAATAAAGGCATGGTATTAATCTATACTACTATATCAAAATAATAGACTCGAATTTTTTGGCTTTAATACCGAGAAGTCGGAAGAGTACTGTCTTTTGTTTTATATCTTTTAAAAATCATTGGTACTTGAAGATTACCAATTTATTTTTATTTTTCTCAATCAAGCTTCGCTAATTATAATCGACGAAAAATCCTTTTAAAAATCCGGATATCATCTGGATTTTTTGGATTTTGCAATCTTGCGCATGCGGATTACATTCACGCTAAATCACAGGAGGCTCTTTATTTTATGTTTCCACAATGTCACATTTGCAGGGATAATCTGAGAAACCTGTATTACTGCAAACTGTAGCTTTGCATTCATTGAAAGATTTTTTAAATAGATTTTTTCGTATTCCTTTACTAATTTGAACCTTCCGAAGATCCAGGTAGTTTTGGGTTCATGGTTTGCACAGTCTAAAATTTATTCCAAAATCGACAATTTTGCATGGTTCTTTCACATACGTGATGTATAATTATAAGTCTTAAAAATAGCGGTGCGGTGATTTCTTTTAAGATTTTTTTAATGTTACACTTGAACCTCTATTGTTACTTCCGGGGATCATGATTTTAACACGCTTGAATATACACTACATGGGGATGCTTCCACATCAGTTCCAGATTTTTTGGACGATATTTTTGGAGAGAAAATTTATGAACTCTTTTTAACAATTACAAATTATCATCCATCTTAAAAGACGGTTTGGTCCTTCATTTCAAATAACTTTAATCCCTTTTCCCTAAAATGCTTTGAGCCAACATTGGTTAAAATGGGTCTTGGGGTTCTTGGGAAGTCTAACATGAAAAAAAAGTTTACAGACAGACATATCGTGGTGGATGTGTCTTGTTAAATGAGTTTTATTAAAATTTATTTGTATCGTTTGACAGGTAACGAAGAGGTGGTACACTTAACTGGTATTGAAAATGGTATTAATAGTAATAACATCAACCCCAGTCACGTCTTCACTATTTGTGGAAGACAATTTAACAAGGCAATGGTCAAACGAGAGCGTGTTTGGGATGTGCTGATAGACTCCGAAGTCAACATAAACAATAAAAAAGATCGAAAATGCCAGTAAGCATGCGAAATTAGTGTGTTGATAGAAAAGTTATGCAGTTTTCAAATCATGTTTTCATTATATTTTTTATTGTTTTAACACATTTTGTAAACTATTTGTTGACGTTATTTTAAGGTTTTTGATCCTCGCATTTTTCAAATAATAAAAAAAATATTTATCGTTCAAACTTTCTAAATGAAATAAATAAAAAAAAATATTTATGGTATCCATGCATTTTAGGGAGTTATTGCAATTTTGGTTGAAATCAAATTAAAAGTGCCTGTTCATCGGTGGCTCGAAGGCCTCTACCTTTATTTAGTAGGTCTCCGTGGAGGCACTAGGCCAAGCAGGTCGTTGAATAGTCATGGTTAGTAATAACACTACAATACTAATTCAATTTTCCTTTGTAAAAGGTAGATTTATAGTACGAATAATAAAAAATGTAGATAATTCAGAGTTATCGAACATCGCTGAGGACCGGAGATCATTAAAAAGTGAACATGGTTTGCCGTGTCATTAAACATGAGATCAAAATCATGAAACTCGTTTATACTGATCATCATGATATCATAACAGTCCTAAAACCGCAGTTACCTATGAAGAGATTAGACACGATTTGAAATGAAAATTTATTTGTTAGTTTTTTTATGTATAAAATGGTTTACGCGTTTATTTTGAATGATTCACCAAATTTTAATGTTGGAAGTCAAGTTACAAGCGAAAAACAGAGTTATATAAATAAAGCTCGAGTCTTGTATTTGTTTACAAATTATGTAAAGCACAGAAATTAACATTGTTGGACAAAATATTAACTTCTGGCAAACATAGCCATTATTTGACAAAGTAACTTGTGACAAACAAAATAAACTGATTTAATGTGTTAATTAATAGTTTTGTCAACAACAAAAAGCACATTGGATTGAAACTTATACCATACCAATACAACACATATATGTACATGTAAACAACAACAGGACTCAAACTTTGTTTTCAAATTAGTATTCAAACCTCTGTTACTCGTTTGTAATTCGATATTTGACTTTCAAATTATAGCAAAGCATTGAAAGCACCCATACTGACTATTTAAGACATTAACATTTGTGAGCTCAAATCATGCCTAAGTCCTCCTACATTTCAGAAGGTCCATTTTTCTCTGTATCAAATTCAAAATCAATTATTTATCAAGCAATTGTACGTTAACATTATGCATTTTTAAGTGTTTGAAAGTAATGAATTAATATATATAATATATTTATAGCTGTTTTATTGTGCATTATTCTAGACCACTTGAGCCCAATAAAATTGTAGAGGAAGCCATATTAAAAATTGGAGAAATCGGATACAACTTGCTGTGGGATAATTGTGAGCATTTCGCCGCCTACTGCAGATATGGTATCAAATGGTCTGAACAGGTATCAATACTTTTTTAAGATTGTTATATAAAATGATATACATTGTAAATTAATATCAAAGGAAACATTTTAATTCGTTATTTAAATTGATAACACTGATTCCTGGTATAGATTTCAGCTAGTTTATGTGTACTGGTTCTTTCATTTCGAGGATTTTTTTTTGTAAAAAAAACCTACAACCTATAAATATAAACACACTTAGCCTCACAAACAGTCACACAATTTATACGCAACATTGCACGATTATTTAAAGCATTTGAATAAATTGAAATGATAGTTATTTACAATAATTGAATATAGATATTTCAGTTACAAGGTAAACCGTAAAAGTCGTGGGGTAGGGGAATTAATATATTAATGGTAAATTAGTAAATCATGATAATTAATGAATTCAGTCGTATTTGTCAGCATTAATGTAGTAGTAACAGGTAGTCAACCCAAACCAGTAAACAACATTTTAACTTGATAGAAAAAACTAAATTATTTGAACAATAAAAGGCAATTTTTGGTGATTTATGCGGGATACGAAGGTGGCGACATTGTCAAAAATATACATAACCCGCGTTAGAGAGTTATGTAATTTTTTTCTGCAATGTTCGATAAACGGAGCGTGTAGATTTCAGTCATGTCAGTTTCCTGTCAATGCCAGTCGCTGTAGGTTTCGACTAATCGATAAACGGGGCTTGTTGATTTCAGTCCTGTCAGTATCTATAGAGTATGTATGAATGAAAAAATGACAATAACAAACCATGAACCATTTCAAAAATTCATTAAACGAAAGACAAAATCAAAGCAGAGCAACAAGGACCTCCAAATAAATATCTGTGAGCCAATGCTCACTAGTGATACCCCCGCTCTGATGTGAATATGCAAAATAAGCAAAGTCGATTTTGAACAGAAAGCTGGCATCCGCTTGGTACAGAAATATATCCCACAGTATGGCATGCCTTACCAGAAATCTTTGAGGAAAATTTGTTTGAAAATTTTGGCTAAAATAAACAAAGTACTCATTTAACAGGAAGTTGACATCCGATTTTGACAAAAATATATCCCACGATATGGCACGCCTTAACAAACACTGTGTAAGAATTTCAAGCATCTGCGATATATAGCTGCTGAGAAATCTTTGACAAAAATTTGTTTGAAAATTTTTGCTAAAAATAAACAAAGTCGTCATTTAACAGAGAGTTGACGTCTGATTGGTACAAAAATATATCCCACGATATGGCATGCCTTAACAAATACTGTGTAAAAATTTCAAGCATCTGCGATAAACAGTTGCTGAGAATTCTTTGACCAAAATTTGTTTGAAAATTTTGGCTAAAATAAACAAAGTACTCATTTAACAGAGAGTTGACATCCGATTGATACAAAAATATATCCCACGATATGGCATGCCTTAACAAACACTGTGTAAAAATTTCAAGCATCTGCAATAAATAGCTGCTGAGAAATCTTTGACGAAAATTTGTTTGAACATTTTGGCTAAAATAAACAAAGTACTCATTTAACAGGAAGTTGACATCTGATTGATACAAAAATATATCCCACAATATGGCATGCCTCAACAAACACTGTGTAAAAATTTCAAGCATCTGTGATAAATAGTTGCTGAGATAAATGCGACAGAAATTTTTGTTACGGACGGACAGACGGACAGACAGACACACAAGGGTAAAACAGTATACCCCCTCTCCTTTGGAGCGGGGGTATACTAATTATTCACTCCCCCTCTCCTTCGGAGCGGGGGTATAATAATTATTCACTCATTCACCACTCATACATCCTCGGTTGGCAATGCACGCCAAAGGAATACACAATATATAAAACTTTTAAATAGTAATTTCGACATTTAGAATAACTAAAAATGCTGGGTAATGACTTTCTAAGACTGCGCAAAATCTAACGGAATGGATTGTTAACAACTTGTAACTTACTTATCTACTTCTAACATTTTTTTCTTTTTGTTGATAAGGAGCAGTTATTATTTAAACAATTAAGTGGTTTCTTTGGTTATTCATGCGGGATATGAAGGTGGCGATATTGCAGCAAAAATACATACAATGTAACCCGTGTTATCGGGTTATGTATTTTTTTGCAATGATCGTTATCTTCATAACCCATATGAATTACCATTGCTGACATAGCCAAATCGTCTCCTATGAGTCTTATACGAGTCTCACATCATTATGATTATTTTGTACAGTCCCTGATTTTTCCAAGGTCGATGAAGGTTTTTATCATAGATAAGCGTGACCTGTAAAATTCAGACCTGTCAGTTTCTAAAGAGCACTGAATTGAAATAAATAGGGCATCATACGTGGTGGATGTAAATAAACAATGTTAATGAACCCATTTTTAAGCTATGCTATTTGAAAATTGTTTTTTTTTTGGTTGACATGTATTATAGATTTTTAATTAAGCATGCAAACCAGTTACTTTGCGATAATATTGTTACAAATTTTTTTAAAAGAAAAATGAAAAATTTAGTCCGCATTTCCTCTGTTTCAACATTAATCTGCCTTTGTCGCAGCTTCCTCAAATAAACAGAACATGGCCATCAACATCGATCTTTGATTTTAACATTGCTATTTTGGGGGGGGGGGGTGTAAAGTTATTCCCTTTAGCATTTATATTAAAACATTGAAAGAAAAAAAAAATTGTAAATCTTTTAAAAATATTTTAACTTTAATGTTCCTTGACACAACGAAATTTTATATGATGGATTAATAAAGAATCTTTTTCCAAAAATGATTTCAGAAACAGAGACTGATATTGGCTTTTAAATTTTTTATATGATTGTTTTGTATTTGTTCAATGATATAGGAAATTTAAATTTGACTTCAAACAGGGTATTTTAAAGCATAAAATTTGGTCTCAATTTATGCATAATATAATTATCAATAAATAAATTCTAAAGAATGTCAGGTCAAGTTTATAATTTTCAGATTAAAAAAATATTTCTAAAAATTTAAAAAAATAAAAATTATTATTCTCTAATATCTATGGATGAAATCTAAAGAATAACAAATAATCACATAAAGCACTTATCAAAAAATGATATTTACATAGAAATTGAAACAAAATGTTACACTGTGCCTGGTAATTATGCCAATGCCAAGGTGGCATTTTCGCAATCATCTAAGCTGCATGTATTGAAAAATACAAATATATGCATGCTAAATGATAAAATATTTCCCCACTTTTCCTCACACTAAAAACAAAAGAAGTTATGTAATGCACTCTTTCGACAATGGTCTCTCATTTGATATATACATGATTGTTTTTCGAAACTGCATCTTATGCGGATACAAAAATGTCATCTTGTGTCTGGCATAATCTGGAACAGTTTTATGTATAATTGTAGAAAATATGCAAATTTTCATACTTTCAACCGATACCGAATGAGGAAACACTTATCCTTAACAGAATAAGTTTAAAATTAAGATTTTCAAATATGCTGCAGATAATTCTGAGAAATTGATATGTCTTATTAGATCAATAAATGAACAAGCTATCTTAAAGCTGGAATTTGAGCAAAATTGCACGGGATCATTTTAGAATTTAAGATTTTCTAATTTGTCTTGAATTTTACAATTTCATTTCAATTTCAGGTTAAAATATGATAGTAAAGCAATAGTTACAGCTGTTACAGTTGATAGGTTTAAAAATATCTACAGTTCTTGAATTTCATGAATATTTACTTATCAAAAATATTTTTAGCGCTAAATTACATGTATTCTGTTCAAAGCTAAAATAATTTTTTGGTTTTTATTTTTAAAAAAAATGATATAAAATTATTGGAAGCCGATATTGGATTCATTTTTGTATCGTGACTCTGTTACATTTCAAACTGATTCTCGATACATCAAATTATACACCAGTGTGTCGAGCCACCTTAACTATACGTTTGATTTAAAAATAAGTTTGAGAGAGAAAACTAAATGTACTTCAAATCAGGTTTGGTCGGGAAAAACCAGTGTTGGGAATTTCCGGTGGTAAATACAGGTATTTCCCGTCCTGGTAAATACCACTGATTTTCATTAAACTGGGAAATACAAAGAAAGTGAGCGCACAAGATTGTAAATTTGCAGGAATTCTCGACACGAATCAATTATGATTAAAATGTCTATAACCTCGAAAGGCAATGTCATAATATATATTGTTGAGAGTCGAAATACATGGCTATTCCGGTTATTAAAAAACTCACAAGCTTTCAAAAATGACAATGAGAGGTAAACCGATTACTAGTTATAATGGAAATGTTAATGCAAACATATTTTAATGAAATATTGTGTATATCCTAAAAAACTAGTAATAAGAAAAGAAAATAGTGTTCATACAGCAGATCTAGAAATCAATAACGACCACAGGGGCTTGGTTGTTGGATAGTGAATTTCCTACTCTATTTATTTGTTCCCGAAGAAAAAAATGATTAAAATTGGTAATCTTATGTGTATTTCTGTGTAATGCAATAAATAAATTCACTGAAATCCCCCGTTTCAGTCATGTTAAAAAAGTGTATTCAATGTACATTAAAAAAAAGTAAAGGGACGACACTCGCCATCTTGGATTTATAGGGGTCCTCGTTTCAAGCTATGTTTTAAACAAGTTCTTCCATTTCTCCAACGATTTCTGACGAGATCTAGGATGGAAAATATTCAACTGACTTATTCCTATCGTCTGAATACATCTGTACGCTGCATAATAAACACATCGTTCCGAAATGTACTAGATACTTGCCAAACTTATCGAAAGCAACGGAAGTTTACTTTTGAGTGACGTAAATTCTCCGTATAATCACTGATATGTTCCGAAAATGTATGATAAATCTAGAGAGAGCAAAAATTCCGCGAAAAGTTATCCTCTTGGTTTATCCAATGCTTTCGGATCTCCTCAGTGATTACATGGAGAGTTTGCATCAACTTCCGTTGCTTTCGATAAGTTTGGCGAGTATCTAGTACATTTTGGAACGATGTGTTTATTATGCAGCGTACAGATGTAGTCAGACGATAGGAATAAGTCATTTTAACATTTTCCAACCTAGATCTCGTCAGAAATCGCTGGAGAAACGGAAGAACTTGTTTAAAACATAGCTTGAAACGAGGACCCCCTATAAATCCAAGATGGCGAGTGTCGTCCCTTTACTTTTTTTAATGTACATTGAATACACTTTTTTTAACATGACTGAAACGGGGGATTTCAGTGAATTTATTTATTGCAATACACAGAAATACACATAAGATTACCAATTTTAATCATTTTTTTCTTCGGGAACAAATAATTAGGAAATTCACTATCCAACAACCAAGCCCCTGTGATAACGACAAATTAAAATATACCGGTATATTATAATTCAACATTATGTTATAATAACAAACATTTAAAACAAAAAAGTTTTAATTTAAAAAAAAAAAGACCACCAGTTGGATTTTAACCCAAAACACAGCATGTTTGTATTCACTAATCCAGTACGAAACCACTGAGCCATGCGAGACTTGTCAATATGCGATGTGAAGTACTGTTTGGAACAACACTGTCATATCAATGGACTTTGTTTTTTATCCTTCAAAAAATAATTTTTAAAAGTACATACTTAGTCATCTCTGGGTCATCTCTCCATCTTTTTTAAAAAAGCAACTTTTTTAATGTTGAAATATGTTACCTTTACACGTTTCAAATTTGTGGAGCGAAGACCCAGAGACAACAAAATCATTTAAAAACAGTTGTAAATAAGTAGGATTTTGCATGAATTGCATCGTGTTGATATATTTAGACCCATATTATGATAAAACCTTTTGCATTACAAATATTTTTCCACTCATTCCACATCCAACAGAAACCAAATAACGGTTATAATTCGAAAAATGTTTAAAATTAATTTATGAAATTTTCACTCCCCTTGTGCGCCCAGATTCCTGCCGAATGTACATCTTAAGCGCCCACTTTCTTTATAATATTTATTTCTTTAATTTGCTCAAATGAATGTAAAATGTATGTTTAGGATATAAGATATTAACAACAAGCATAAAAAAGCCATGTTGTATAATTGGCCATTTCACTGTCAGTTTATAAATATTAAATTTACCAGATCACCTATTCCCTAAGACTTCTATAGCTGCTAGAGTACATATTTCAGTCTACCTTTTTGTATCCCAAGTTTAGTGTTTTACAGATTTATAAAAGCACAAACTAAACTGTTATAATAACTGTAGATGTTACAAGTACGATTGAATAATCACACGTGTTGTTTTAATATTTGACTCTTGACCGTCTTGTGCTCCTGTTTTGGGGAGATAAAAACTATGAGATGGGCTAATTGGCTTCTCAAGTGTGTTGCATACTGAGGAAGTGACACTGGTCACACTTTATATTCTTAATTTTCCTGGCCCATTTTCACTTACACTAAATAACCAGAAAATGGAACATTTGATATCATGTTTATGATTAATAGAATCATTCATTATTACGAGTGTGGGATAGTGAAATTCCACCGAGGGGACAAGATTCACTGTCTAGGACGAGGCTTTGCCGAGTCCTAGACCGTGAATCTTGGCCCCGAGGTGGAATTTCACTATCCCACACGAGTATATAATGAATGATTATTTTTCTCGCATTATATTAGCTTAAAAAATGATATTTGACAACTTTCTGTTATGACGTTCAAAAGATTACTTTCGGTTTATCCCTCCGCGTGCTTCAAATAGTGCAAGTTAAATGAAAGCATACGGCAGTTTTTTCAATTAAAATATGAAAAATTGTAATTAATTATGCAACACAATTACTTAATGGATAATCTCAATGCACTATTTTGCATTTCCCTACAGCAGACAACGTTTGTTTACGTTTTAAAACAGCGTAGTTATACACAGTGTAAGACAGAAAAATCTCACACTGCTGTCTCACACCGGACAAACCGATCTCACACCGGTGTTAATGCGAGAAAACTGTATACTAGATGCATTTATACCTGACTTAAGTCTTAAAAACAAATAACAATGGTGTATAAATATACCATGTTTGGAGTATTCATAAGAAGATAACCAATGCATTACTGGCCAGTCAAAACTTGTAAAAATCAAAGACTATGATAAAATTACATAGCTGACAAGGTGTACTATTGTCTACATTCCAACAGATTTGATTAAGGCTAAGTATGAAGTACTATAATATGTAGTTAAACTTTATTTCCCAGTATTTCCCGGGAAATACCAGTAATTTCCGGGAATTCCCACCGTCCTGTGAAATGTGAGTATTTCCCGCTTTTTTGCCAACCCTGCTTCAAATTAACAGTCATGCTTAAAGACAAAAAATCATAAAGTATTAAAGTCTTCCTGTATGAATATTTTAAACTGTTATTTTAGGTCAGAAACCTTGCCTATAACGTCGGTACCATTTGGGTGATACCACATATCCGTGCGACTATGTACGTGTGGAAGAAGATATTCGCTCGAAAGGATAAGGAAAAGATGAAATCTAGGTTATAGTTCTAGAATCCTTTTTACAAATGTTTAATAAGAGAGAATTTATAACTTAGGAAGCTCCTAATATAAGATTTGTGACATGCGCGGATCTAGAGGAGATATGGGGTCCGGTTTGATCTCCCTCCCTCTCCCCCTTAGAAATTTCAAATTTCTTTAATTTACATAGTTAATTTACTAAAACTATGCATCGCGATCGGATCCCCCTTCGACTAACTTTAATATTCTCCCTGGAAAGTATTTTTCTGGATCCGTGCATGTGTCATAACTTTTTCACAAAATTTTCTTAATCTAGACTGAGATATTTTATGCATCCCTTATATCATATTGTTGATTTTTAATTTATATCTATTATGTAAATCTTTTTCAATATGAAACAAATGTAAAAATGTGATGGTGAATGTAAAAATTTATTCCCTCACCCACCAAGAAACATCACAGAAACGTAAAATGTGTCAATGTATTAAGGGCCATATAAATAGCCAGTATTGCAAATTTGTATTTCTTGTCTTTCAATAAAATAATATTTATTTAAAAATAAGAAGAGTTATGACTACTTTACATCGAAATTTATTTTTACGTTCGTTGTACATGTAGGTTATTATATCATAAATTGAAATGTGCTATTAGTTGTGTACGGCGGTGGTGAAAGGTGATTTTTAAAAATAAATCTTTAGGGTCCTCTACACATGCACTTAAGAAAGGTTCTGCATACAAACATGACCTTTTAAATTACTTAGAGATATGGATTTCCAGCATGTGTTTAACTTGAAAATAGCAGGAAAAACTTCAATTTTTGGGGGAAATATTTTTATTAAATTGTACGTGTACTACTATCCCGGTAGAATTCGAACTCGGGACCTGCAGATCAGTAGATTGAAGCTACACCCATTACGCAAAACAGATAGAGAGCAAAATTTGGCGATATAAACTGTTCAATAATGCGTTCAAATCGCCTTATGACATACTTTCTTCAAAAGGAGAGGTCACGGAGTATCGAGGATCCTTATTATTTTTTAACCGATTAAGCTATTTCTTCTGGGAAATTTTCATTTGTTCGGACGAACGAGTATATGTTTGAATAAATGTTTTGTTCGGAAGAATTTGGGATTTGTTCGGATGCATTTAAGAATTGCTCGGATGAATAATCTATTTGTTCGAACGCATACATTATTTGATAAGACGAATTAGGATTTGGTCGGTCGACTTGATATTTGTTCGGACAGATTGGGATTGTTCGGACGAATTTTTATGTGTTCAGATGGATAAGTTATTATTTATATATTTTGGACGAGTTATTTAGACTTTCTGATCTGGCAATAAATTAAATGAAGGGGATGGGATGAGGGTCTGTGCTCAAGCGCCTCCACACTTTTCTGGAATGTCGTTTTTCCTACAAAAAATAAATTGTCTTATACATGTATATATAGATGCGAAGCATGTAATAGTCAATGATATTTACACAATATTTCGATGCCAGAATATAAGCCCGGTTCTCAAAATCTTTCACAACTGTGCGTGTTTATTTATGAAGGGGAGGGAGTTGTATTATTTGTTCTGGCCTACACAGCAGATGGGATTTTTTTTTCATTGTTACAAAAACCTGTCTTGCCTAGAGTGGATACTTCATGTACGGATCTAGAGGAGTGGCAGGGTAGAGGAGCAAAAACTTTACTCTCAGATCCCCTCCCCCGGGAACATTTTCTGGATCCGCGCAAGATCGCGAAAACTGATTAGGACTTTTAACATCTATGCATCAATTAATGATCTTTCCGCTCTCTCCCTATCTCTCTCTGTCTCTTTCATACATAGACTGAAGGAGTTAAATATAAGATAAAATAAATTACGTGAATAAATTCATTAAAGAAGCCTGGATGGTTATCAAATTAGCCATTAGGCAGAGCTGTCTAAGACTTTGCGTTTAGTTTTGACTTACTACATATTGCCGAAGCCGAATCGTAGCTCAAATAGTGATCATTTTCCATTTTAATCGTGAAAAGAAGTGCCATTATTATAATTCCCATCGCAAAAATGCACACTGGTACGTAATGAACGTACCGTAACGTATACGAACGTACATGTACCTGCACGTACACAAGCGTCCCAATTCGGGGACTTGTGTCATGATGTTCGGTTCAGTGTCGTTGTAAATTTTGAATTTATTGGGTAGGTTTAAATACAAAATTTACAACACGACAAAGTTGTCAACTTGTCATGTTGTAAACTTTGTATTTACAACTCTAAAATTCTGTCTGGACAATCTTATCAGAGTATAATTAAGCATAAACAATCAGAATTTAAATGTAAATAAAAAACATATATAATAACATTTTAATTTTTGTGAATTAAAATGTTTTTTTCTTTGAAAAATTCGATTCCGTATGTGGCTCCACCCTATTCTTCAATATTTTGATTTTAATGAATTTCAATCTACATTTATGTCGCTTTCACTAAATTTACCAAAATTTACAGCTTTTCTACGCAAATTGTGTTTAGAAGAATTTTAAAGATTAATTTAGTATTCCTATGTAAAAAAAAATTGCCCCCCCCCCCCCCCCCCGTTGTGACCCCATTCTTCCCCCGCGATCATGGTTTAAATAAACTTGAATCTACCAATTCCCTACCTGAAAATGCTTCACAAGTGTCAGCTTTTATGGCCAATCAGTTTTTGAGAAGATTTTTAAAATATCTTTCTCTATTTAATATTCTTATGTCAAAATTCAATCCCTCATTGCGGCCCCACCACACGGCTAGGGATCATGGATTGAACAAATTTGAATCTAATCACATAAGGATGCTTCAACATAAGTTTCAGCTTTCCTGACTAATCATTTCATACGAAGAGCATGATCTTGTGTCTCGAATCAACTGAGAGACAAAAACACCATATGCAGGTGAGGAAGGTATTTTGCTACATAAGTAAGGAAAGTTGACTATAGAAAAATTGAAGTCATCGCGTTTATCATAAAGTCTTGTTAGGTTACCATCAATGTCCATGTCCAGTAAAATATCCAAATATGAAACAAATGACGCAGACTCTATGGTATCTTTTATTTCAAGTTCACTGGGATATATCGAGTCGGCGTAAGTATGGAAATAACAATTGTTAATTGATAATACGTCGTTGATATACCTGAATGTTGAGTTGAAGGCCGTGCAGCGAGTGATTTTTTTTTCACGCACAAGTTTTTGAATAAATTCTGCTTCATAAGAATACAAAAATAGATCTGCTAACAATGGGGCACAATGAAATGATAGTCTTATATATTCAAAATGTACATGAAGAAAGCATTTGTTTTAATTTAATTTTTCTGCAGTAAAAAAAACAATGTTGTTTCCCATTGATCATTCATACATATGCAAATTTGTGTATCAGAATTGTTTGAATGAAAAATAAAAAAATATAAAAAATGAAAATAGAAAAAAAAAATCACGTGATCATCATAAATTGCTTTCCGTTTAATACGACGAAAAATGGCAGCAAAGGCATACGAATCACACAATAGAAGTGTTATTAGCAAAGCAAAAGAAGGGGACTTACTGGAAATTAACCGCGGATGTAATTCGCATTGGGCCGTATACATAGGTGAATTAGAACACACGAAAAAGATGTTTAACATTCTATATGATAGAAATGTTGATGTTTAAGGACAAGTTTCGGTTTCAGTCTTATCATTGTTAGATTAAAATTTTTAAAAAAACCCAGAATCAGACCAGGTTGCAGAAAAGATATTTTAATTTGGTACGTGACAAAAAATTATAACCGATATAGAATGAAAGAGTTATTAAGTTTTATTGAATTGTGAATAAATATTTCAGATTACTTTCGGTTTGATAAAGATATTGGGACTCCATTCCGATAATGTTCTGGTTTGTTAAATGTCTATATGTGGTGTTTTTGGTTGAAGCATGTTCCGTTTAGGACATTTATAATCTATTTCGTCTAAATCATTCTAGGTGCAATTGTCAAATAAATCACGCATACCATTGTAAATTCGCTTGAATTTTTGTAATACTTCAGATTAAAACTCTTTTTCAGGTATTTTGATAAGAGAAAGTAACTTTTCTTTACACTTTACTTCTTTATGCTGAATTCATTTTTTGAATAAATCTACCAATATAAATATTTTTTTTGTTTAAAATTTGAGGCTTATTTAAAACACCAGTATTATAGATGTAACTTTGAGATAAATTCAGGATATCATACACTTTGCATCTTTATAAACAATGTAAATTTTTATCATGTGATATTCTAAAAACTATTGTCTATTTTTCTTTGTATGAGATGATCTTACCAATGCCATCTTAGTTCTAAAAAGAAATGCATGCAATATTCACTTAGTACATAAACTCACATGAGTTTTCAAAATATCACATAGCGTACGTTAAATCATGCATCGAGCTCCTTTAAATCGTAAACTTGTCACGAATAATATTTTAAACCAGATTTTTACTAAGCATTTGAGGCTCAATGTTTGTTTTTTATCTTATGCCGAATTGTTGTTGTTTCTCTTTGGAATAGGGAAAGATGAGGTGGTACATCTAGTCGGTAGCAAAAAGGATGGCGTTGCCAACCAACCAGATTCAGTGTTCACAATCTGTGGCGAAACATTCAACAAGGCCACGGTCAAAAAAGAGAGTGTATGGAACGTAGTTCAAGATTCTAAGGTAGAGATTAACAACACCAAAGACCGTGTCTGCAGGTATATATAAATGGTTTCAACTTCTGTTAATAAGCATGCCAATCTTAATTGTACCATGACGATTTATTGTAACCCATGCCATTTTATAATTGAAATCAGTGAAAAAAGTACTTGTATGGAATTTTTGAATTAATTTTGCATTTACTTATAAATTTAGGCCACAAGAACCACAGAAAATCGTTGAGGTTGCCAAAAAGAAAGTTGGGAAAATTGAATATGATGCTCTGTGGCAAAACTGCGAGCAATTCGCCGCTTTCTGCAGATATGACGAAGCGTGGTCCAAAAAGGTATGTTTAGTATAAATAACGTGATCCTAAATGCATGTTTAAGTTTGTAATGAATGCATTTTAAAATTTAATGGCATTTTAAGGCCAGTTTGTTTCTCTGTTCTAAAGGTTATATGCTATACTTAACATTTCCCATTCATGTTATTTCAGGCTAACACTTTTCTTGGAATGCTTTTGATCTTCATTCTGATAACGATCGCAGCCATGTTTTACGATATGAAGAACAAGATAGTTTTTTACACAAAGAAGATGATGGCATTCCCTACCAAAAGCTTATCGTTTTGGAAGAAAAAGGAAAACAAAGAGTCCTAAACGGACTTTCCAAATGGGCAAAGATTAAACATACACTTGTAGAAACACGGTAGTGTCATTATTTTCTTAGTTGTTACATCATGATGCATTTGCTGATTTTTGATGTGTATTAATCAATTTAAAAGAAACGTTTTTGTTATTTCATAATATTTACCAATGAGTGCAATATAATTCTGTTGTAATGATTAACTTTAATAAAGTTTTGAAAATAAAATATTTTGAAAATTTTTTATCCGAAAATTTCATCAAAGTTATGAAAATAAAGTCTTACAACAATTAACCCGATAACTAGCTAGAGACCCAGTAGTCACAAAGCTAACCTGAGCAACAATTGCCTCATATGAAGTATCTTGGCAATTAAGAACAGTGGAAACGCTTTTCGCCTATAAACTTTGTAAGCTCATATAATTATAATTTCCTGTTGACCGTTGTTTGGCTTTCTGTAAATCTCCCACGTTTTTCTATAGAACCGAATGAATGAATTATGTGCTACCGAACTTAATTAGATGAATGCTTCACTACAATGGAGTCTTTTAACTGTTCGCGGAATAAAGCGGAACTAGGCGACTTGCCCTTTAAGGACTCGATAAAAATTCTTAGAATCGGGAATTAATTGTGGATTTCTAGTGGGCATGTCATATGCTTTGTTGCGAAACATCCTTAGATTAAAAGTTAATTAAAGTAAACTGTATCTTATTTAGATAGGTCAGGGTAGAATATTATCAGCTTTCATGGATCATGAAATTACAAAAAACATAAGTAGTTGAGAGAGAGAGAGAGAGAGAGAGAGAGAGAGAGAGAAAATAATGCAGTAAAAAATCATTGCAATCAAATTTAAGCCTTCCCATGGTTGTAGTCCAAATCAGAAAAAATGATTAAAATCAAATTCAAATTTCAATCCAAATTTAAGCATTTCAAATTTATGGTCCAAATTGTTGACCAATAGTCAAATAGGCAAAACTTTAACTTCATCTTCCCCCTTACGGAAAAATGCAGTAGTAATTTGATATCTTGTAGGGTAACAAGCACAGCTCGATTGTCAGGTTGACTAAACAAGCCAATCGTTTTTATAGATCATAATTAAAATAAGACCCCCGAGTTTCAGGATGATTTGTGATATTTCATCGTCAGCCATTTCATCATCATGGCGCTCTTTGACATTATTACGATTTTTCCTCGTACTCTAAAGCAGTGCCTATGCACCGATTATATGTGTATATTTTGCTCGTATAACAATGACAATTTCAACTTCTTTTGATGCAAGAAATAGAAAGTTACATCATAACAAAATTCCAGGGGGGGGGGGGGTCTTGTTGAATCGAAACTAAGCATTTAACATACATGTACTGTGTACATGCTATGCAAATATTGTTTACATTATACACGTTAAAATCTATAATTTTAGTTCTACAATTTGTAGAATATTGGTTATATCTGCTGGACTCCATATATACAATGTATGTATACCCAGCAGTTTAAAAGATATTTCAGCTTTCATTTTCATAAAAATCATGATATCATAATAACATTTTTGATATAAGAATAGCTTATTTTGAAGCTGGATTGTTTTCCTAATTTTTTGATATGAGAGCTTAAGGATAAAAGAAACTTGCATATCCAAATATAATGATTATCTTCTTTTTGAATATAAGTTAAAGTTTGACTCCCCCATAAACCCAATCTGTATGGCACTTTTCTAATTGAAAGATCTAATAATCAGCTCTACATAATGTATTCGATTTCTTCTTTTTATCTCTTTTAGCAGTTATGTATCATAAGATGTAATATCAAAGAAGGAAACTGCTTTTTTAAAGTTACAAACGCGTAATTTACAGTGTTATTTTCGAATTTTAATCATGTTCATGACTACCTTGTGACATAATTGGTCTGTTTTTGTGGCATTTATTTCATTCTATCCATTTATTCCTGGAAAAAGGGTTAGTAAGCATTCTTAAAACCGGGTTTTCATACTACATTAGCACTGAGCTGTTAAATACAATAGCCTACCACAGCATTTAAATTTGCAATTTGATCCAGAGTCAAGATAAAAAAAACTTTATTGAAATCAAACAATACCATACCATACCATACAATTGAATATAATACAGACGTATAAGGATATGACGTAGGGGTTTTCTTGGAATTTAAGAGCAATATTAAGAGAATAAAAAGAAAACACTGTTCAAAGAGCTTTAACCAAGACAGCTAAAGGGTGCCTGGAAAAATAAGGTAAAAATATTCTCTTTAGTTTTCATTGGAGGGATGAAAAGAAGGGAAGTCGTACAGTAGCTTATTTCAGAGGAAGGAAAAGTAAATTAGAGAGAAAATTTACATTTGATGTAGTCAGACTTGAATCCAATAGTTTGAAAAAGTTAACTATTCGAATTAAATCAAAGACATCTAACTTACATAAAATGTTTATTGTGTCTTTTGTAAAGTCTTTACTTAATGTTAAACACGGCTATTAGTAAGCATAGCACATGCTAGTTATCATGGAAACCATATTTGTTATACGTTTTTCCAAACACTGCCGGAAAGACCCGATAAGTTTTTGCGAACTGTATCTGATAAGACCAAAAAGTTAAAAGTCGTATTTAACTTTATATGTAGTTTAAAAAGGTTTTAAAATAATAAAGATTTTACTTTGTACTACTGTTGGCTTATCTTAAAGTAGTTTGCTAGTCTGATTAAAGGGGGCATATGCATGGTCATGATTTTTATCAAATTCTATTTTTCCGATTTTAATAATTACAATGCTTCAGTTAAACAATTTTAATAGGCAATCAAAATTTAAGTGTCATTCGTTGAGTTATAAGCGAGTTACAGAATTCGAACTTACAATTCCTTGCTATGTAAACAAAGCGTTTGTTTACATTTTAAATGTTGGAGTAAAAATTCAAGTTTTAGACCTAAAATGAATGTGTAAAGCGTTAGGAACTGTTTAGTTATGCTTAAATTGAATAAGAAGGTGACAAATCACCTTGAAAAAGTTTTTTACTAGTATATTGAACCTATGTAAACATAAACAGGCCAATGGCACGAGCCTTCTTTACATGACAAAGAATTGTGAGCCCTTCATCTTGCTTATAATTCTACGACTGACTCTCAAATTCTATTTGATCCTTAAAAATGCATTCTTAAAGCATTGTAAATAATAAAAACAGCAAAATAGAATTAGACCAAAATCGTGACCATGCCCCTTTAGTTCAGTTAACATAGCCATATTTTGTAATAGATATATATTCAATAACATGTTCATCTAAATTTTCAGAATGTTTTAGCCAACAAATTTAGATACCATTTTGGGTCTAGACATTAGTTTCAATTTTTTTTTTAAATTTACAATCTTGATTTTTTTTTTTTACCTTTAACGTTTAGAAAATGGCAACACAATCGTATGAATCTCACAATAAAAAAGTAATACAGAGAGCACAACCAGGGGATCTACTGGAATTCCATCGCAGTTGGTATAACCACTGGGCCGTGTACATAGGTAAATATACGTAGAAACACAAGAATATGGGATTCGAGACTCATTTTGCTACTATTAAGTTATCATGGTTTATATTTAAAACCAAAATAAGATTTAAAAAAATCCATAATTTTTGTTATGTGTGATTTTTTGAACTTTTTTAATAGTAGAATCTAATATGTAAATAGTAATTGTATGTTTGAAACGTTGGACGTTTGGGTCAAACTAAAATATAATTATACAGTTAAATTCATTGTTATGATGTATACTTACCAAAATAATCAAGACCTTTTTATTTAATTTCTTTGTTCCGCAATATTTACGACAACGATACCTGGTTTTATGGCATGAAAGCTTTCATAAAAATCGGCGACTTTTTCACTCCCGGTACAGGTCCTTACAAAACATTATAAATAAAACATCACGTGCTTTCCCTAAGTTATAACCTAGTTCGTGTTTCATACCATCGTTAATTATGTTTCGATATTCGGTAGTCAACATGTTTTCAAGTTGTATTAATGCCATGATGTGTATGTAGCCCGTTGTTTAATTCGATTAAAATGTAAATATGCAAGGGGCGCAACTCAAGTTGCTCGCTAGATAACGCCACCACATCACCGAGTCCGCCAAGGGTTTATGGGGAGCAAAGTGGACCGAGAACCCTTGGCTAACGCAGATGATATTTCGTATAATTTCGTAATGTTTCTTTTAAGATTTTTGTCCAATTAATAATACAGGGAACGAAGAGATTGTACATCTAAAAAGTAAGGAAGGTATGCAACTTATCACTATCAAGGGCGAAGTCGTAATAGAAAGCGTTTGGGACCAAGTAAAGGATTCCAGAGTCGACATCAATAACAAACTCGATACCAAACACAGGTTAGCTCAAAGCAATTGTATGGCGTGATCAATTACATGTAAAGAAAGTACTGAATTTCTTTTATTTAAAAAAAAATTCATCATTGCCGTTTGAAATGCCCCATGGATACACGTTTAGAACTTTTAGTGTTTAAAATTTGATATAATGAACATTTGTCGATTTCGATAAATCTGATTTTATTAAAAAAATTTACACGTACATGTATATCAAACTTGTTTTTGTTAATCAAAATTGAGTATAGTTCACTTATGCATTTTCCATTAAAGCAATCTTACCAATAAGGTTCATTAACTCTGATCCTAATTTTGTTCAGCAATAAGGAACAGCTCATTAAATTGTGTCTCTCTCCTATTAAAATTAAAACTTCGTGGTGGGATGTCTAGTTACATGTAGTTTTCCGGTAAAATGCGTCTGTATTGATACGCATTATTTTAAGGGTTTATTGTTTATTTTCCCCGAATTTTCGAAAATTCAAGTCTAATATAACACATGTTGATTAATGATGTTTATTTGGGTACTTTAAATTATGCTAAATTTCAGACCACGAAGTGCTCAAGAAATAGTTCAGGACGCCGTTTCAAAAATTGGAAACACTAAATACAACATGTTCTGGCAAAACTGCGAGCACTTTGCCACCTACTGCAGATATGGTGTTAACTCCTCCCAGCAGGTATGTTATTTCAATTTATAGATTATTAATAACTGTATCAAAGCACTTATAGGTCAAGCGAAATATCTTGGGAAAATTTAGTGGACATGTGTCTGCAACATTTTCTTTTTATTTGTTAAACTGAAAATGGGCACAAAGCTAATTTTAAGGTATATTAAATAGATGAAAAGTCACTTCTTTACCGCGGAACGAATAATGAGGAGAAAAGAAATACAGACTTTTATCTGCAATTTAAAGAG
Organism: Magallana gigas; assembly: GCF_963853765.1. Taxonomy (NCBI): domain Eukaryota; kingdom Metazoa; phylum Mollusca; class Bivalvia; order Ostreida; family Ostreidae; genus Magallana; species Magallana gigas. The sequence continues at coordinate 38,638,561 of NC_088854.1, forward strand.
GCTATATTGTATAATAAATGTATCCAAGCTACACGCTTTAAACACAATTAAATCAATAAATTATCACAATATGGCACAAACATCTTCATCCCTATCCCTCGCGAATATATACACCATTTCAACTCGTTGGATAAAGCAAATATAAAATCACACAATATAGATATCCTCTATATATTGAATACATGGCCAGAAACCTTCATTTCATTGAATCAATACAGACATCTATGCTAATATTTTAAAATAATAGACTCGAATTTGAGCTTTAATACCGATAAATCGGAAGAGTACTGTCTTTTGTTTTATATATTTTAAACATCATTGGTACTTGAAGATTACCAATTTGTTTTTATTTTTTCTCAATCAAGCTTCGTTAATGAATAATCATCGAAAATTCCTCAAAAAATTCCGGAAATCATCTGAGTTTTTTTAATTTTACAGTCTTGCACATGTGCATTACATTCACGATATATCACGGTAGGCTCTTTATTTTATGTTTCCACAATATCATGCAATATCACATTTGCATGGATAAACTTGGAAACGATAAAACAAATGCGTGTTAATTTTCATTTGAATTTTTTTTTCAGTTCATTAAAGAAAATACGGGAGATAACGCTAACACAGTGCATTTACTATAAAAAAAATCCCGAGAGTTTCGAATGTCAACATTGTGTGTAAAAAACGTTGTTGAAATATGTTGAATTCTGCAGTTATAGAATTTTACTTTTCGAAGAAAGGTATTTACAGCTTCAAAATGGTTTGTTGTGAACAATTTGACTGACCGTCTGTTATTTTCAATGCAACTTTATTAATTTTCTCCAAAATCGTTTTGAAGCGATTCTGCCATTTTCTGCTATATTACGGGTATATGGGAGGCATTTTAACTGTTGTGAAGGCCTTTCCCGAGACACAATTAGATTATTCTAACTCAGCAGATAGCATTATTGTAGGCTTGAAGTTTGGTTATGCAAGTGTCAACAATATACGGTGATTCGATGTATCTATTTTGTAAATGCCCGATATCATATGCAATGTCAACCCGTGCACGCACGGGGCAAAGTCTAGTAATATTATAATTATAGCTGATAAATATCTGAACGAGCCGGTATAATATGAGATGTTATATTTAATTTCAGGTCAAAGATGCTGTTATGCTTGGACTGCATATAGCTACAGAGTTGTGGCGTTTAAAAGAAAATATTATTCAAGAACATAGAAGACTTAAAAATTGCTAGTTTTTCTTCTGCTTTCTCTAACCCACAAGCTTGTTAACCTTTTTCATACACGTATTATGCTTAGTTTCCGTTATAGTTTTGAAACTATATTAAGAATAAAAAGAGCCCGGTAAAAAGATTAGGTAAAATATTTAAATTTTGGAGCTTAAACTGTTTGACATTTTTTCTTTACTAAATAATACTTAATAACATAAGATATACTTATCAATCTGTAAAATCAGTATAATTTTAACATAGACCTGATAAGAAATTTGTTGACCACTCAGCAGTCTCCTTTATGCTCAGAGTCAAGACAGTGTTGTAAATATGAAATACTAATGAATCAAACAATTATAATGCATTTTCATTATAAAAAAAAAAACTCTCTAGAATTCTATGCGAAATATGTCAAATAATATGATTGTTAATTCTCTGTACATACGCCTTTCGTGCATTTGTAGGGAGTGGATCGAATAGACGACCTTGCTTGTCTACAATGTTTTAATATTATCATCACAAAGCGAAATTTTATATGTATCACGCGTCAGTAACTGACAATTTTGATTCATCAATTTATTATAATGAATGATTATTTTCTTCTTTGTCTTATATTTCTCATATTATTGTTATAAAAATACAGTATTTTTTTTTTAAAATACCATATATATATATATATATATATATATATATATATATATATATATATATATATATATATATATATATATATATATATATAAAGTACTAAAAATGGCTAACGACACGAACAATAGATAGTCTCTTCTTCAGCAGTTTTTTATTCATGTAACTTATTTTTTTGGTCCTGAAGAAGGGAAAATTTGACAATATCTATTGTTCGTGTCGTTAGCCATTTTTAGTGCTTTATATATTCAGTTTACTGGCTAAGTGTCTATATATTATATCCGACACTTTAAAGATATATATATATATATTTGTTATATTCAGTAGTATATTCTCACTATATATCTCTATATAGACGAATAGTCAATATTTGTAATATTAGCTCGTCCGAAAAATATTGACCGTTCAATATTTTTTTGATATTGACCGGCTGGGAATAATATCTAGTTAACATTCCCTCTATTTCAAATAATCGCCTTTGATTTGTTGATTCGTTAACGATGACGTATATAACTCTTCGCAACTCCAAAACAAGGTGACGTCATAATAGACAGCCAGTCAAGGCAAGTAAACAACGGATGCGCAATGCGACGGTTTGCTATCATAACGGATGTAAGGATATTCGAATTACTGTGAAGTAAAATCAGGTAGCACATCTGGACTGCGTTTTACAAAAGAACTTACGATAAAGTCGTAAATATTTTCAGTCTAACGGAATGGTCTTTAATGAACAAAATTTATATGAAACCATTTATTTACAGCTATTTTAGTTTCCATAATTATATTTTACAACAATTAGAATAAAACATTGATCAGTTAGTGATTAATAAAGATACATTGATTTGGTCGCAAGTCATAAGTTCTTTTGTAAAACGCAGCCCTGTATGTTAATTCTTACGGTCGGCGGAATATCACCAGTGACCGTTTGATGCTGAGGATAATTTGGTAATGAACTTTACACAAAATTGAATTCGTAAATTCTTTGTTGAGCTGAGAAAATAACGGCGATCTGTTTTCAATTACTTTCTTAAATTTTGGTTTGTTTCTTCATATAACAAAACAAATGTTGACTGTGTTTTCGGGCAACATTGATTACATTAGCCCCCTTGGGACAAAAATATTGCCCTCCGCTTCGCTTCGGGCAATACTTCGTTCCTCGGGGGCTAATATAATCAATGTTGCCCTCAACCCCAGTCAATATTTGTATAATATAAAATACCAATTCTTTTTCTTCGGTTTAAAAATTGAAAAAACACCTTTTAATATATACACAGCGTCAAATGCTGTTGTTGTCACTTAAAAGAATGATTTTCGGTACGACTGTGCAATGCACTTCGGTGTTTCGGGTTACAAGCCACTGCTTTAGCTTTATATCACTATAATTTTATCTTATAAAACAGGTTAGCTACAGCTGTAGTAGCCATTTAATATACAGAATGGAAGGTTCGTGATCAACTGGGCTATTTTGCAGAAATTATCGATTCTTTGCTCAGATTCAATTTGTCTGCACCGCTTGGTTCGTCATCCAAAAATAAGTATTCAATGCTTAAATAACTAACATATATTGTTTTTGTTGTTCAAGCTTGATACGCCTGTCCTTTTCATCGCTATCAAAAATGTGATTTTGATTGAATTGCACAAATAGCGTAACCTCTGACGTCATGTAGTGCCAGTAAGTGCAAATGAATAAAAATAAATAAACGAAGATATATAAATTATCATGTCAACATTTGAAACACTCCATAATTAAGAGACCCATACTTAGCATCATTAAATATGACTGCAATATTTCCCAAGGGATGAAATTTTCAAACCACAGATGTTTTTGACACAAGATAAATACTGATGACCTAGATATATCCATAAAAATAAACCAGACTACAGTGAATACAAAGTGATGTTATCTAGTAATTAATCAATCTGTTGTAATTCGTAATTTAAAAAAAGTTTCGCTTTTTTATTCTGTTCACATACGAAAGACGCAATACATGTATAATTATATAACAAAGGCGAACTCGGTTTTTATGTTGGCACAGACTGTAAACTATCCTCCTAGCGCATCCCTTTTGCAATTGAGGCAAAAGGTCCATGTTTTGCAGTATAAGACTATAATTATTACTTCTAACAAGAAATAAGGGAGAGAAGTTCTAGGGAAAAGCATAGAATAACCTCGAGGACAAACATATAATATAAAAGTCCTCTCGAGGACAAGTATATAAAGTAAAAAAGACTAACAAAAGAATGTTTTCTTTTGGTGTTTCATGCGGGTGTAAAGGTAGCTTGCACATTGCAGAAAAAACCCATTTTTCCGCAATGCTAGCTTACTTCATAGCCCGTACGAAACACCAACGAACGACCTATTAATATCACCGTTTTAATGTTACTGAATTATACAATGAATTTTACATAAAAAAGCTATTTTACAATACTAAATCATTATTAGTCCCCTACCGGTTTCACCGGAGGAGACTATAGCTTTCCTCTGCGTCCGTCTGTCTGTCTGTCCGTCCGTCTGTCTGTCCGTCCGTCCGTTTGTCTGTCTGTCCGTCCATCTGTCTGTCCCACTTCAGTTTTCCACACTTTTTTCTTTGTGCGTTTTAGGAATAATATGAAATTTGCTGAACAGCTTCAAAATGTCAAACTAAAGATCAAGTTTACACTTTTGTAGCGTCTGGTTAGCATATTTTCGTGAAAATTAACTTTTTATATTCCGCTTTTTTTAATACGGGTTCGGTGTGTATTGCAGGTCTCACAACACTATTTTTCCGAAGGTTCACGTCAAAACATGGCTGAGGGAAAATAATTCCCGAATTCCCCTTGGTTTTTAAGAGTTTTCCGCCAGCGACAGGGACTGTACTTTTTTTATGAGATAAAAAACAATGTGTAAAATGCCTGTTTTTCCCAGGGTTTTTTGTATAATTACAATCGGGTTCGTTATCGGATTGGTCTGTTGATTCGGGGTACAGAAGACGGTAAGAAATGATGTTCTGCATAACAGTGCATTGTTTTCACAAATTTCTACCAGCAAATACTAAATGGACTTGGCGATATCACAGGAGATAAAATAAAGAGTATTATTTTACCTATTTTTTATTAAATTTCTATATCAACAATGTAGTTTGAATTTCCTCTGTTCTTTTATCTCTGATTAAAGGATAACATCTCGTTTATAATAGTTTTTAAATAGATGTATGCTTCGAAGCTTTCATAAAATAATACAAGCCGGTAGGGGACGTGTATTGCTTATGCAATACTCTCAGAATGTTTCTTAATGTTAATCAGAACGTTATGCAGAGGGAACAGCCAGATGATTCTCCTTATATCTGAACGTTACAAGTTTGTGGATCCAAAACCTTCCTCTTTGTGTCCGTTCAGTGAGAACCAATGTCAATAGCCACTACATGCACTGTTACATCTTCCTATTTGTTACCACTGAGGTTGAAATGGTCGATGCCGTCGGACTCTTTGATTTTCGATTTTTTTGGTCTTTATGGTGGAACGGTGGTTGCTTTTGCGGAGGTCACTTGTTTCTCCAACGTATTGCTTTAAGCAACCATTTAAGATGATGAGATAAATGCAATTGTATGTGCAGCAAGACGCTTTACTTAATATGTTGTACGTTCGACCCATTATGAAACGTAATTCTAGATCTGTCCACGGTAGTGCTGTACTTGCACAAAATTTTGTTAGTATTAAGGATGGAAAGATTCTTTTTTAAGTTCTTGAACGGGATACTCTTTTCTTTGTATTGCAAAGATGGGATTCCAATATCTTGCTCTGTTCTTAAAGCTGAACACCGCTCGTAAATAGGCACTGTCCGCCATATTTCTCTTTAATCACTGCTGTCCCTACAACCCTTATATAAGGGACAGACCTCTAAACAGTTCAAAGTACTTCGCTGTAGAGGTCTCACCTGTGTGGACGTACATTTTGCCTCGCCGTGTTACCCGGTCGCGATGAAATTATCAAATTTTACGCACTTTTTGAAGCCAGGAGAATACTAACATCAAATAAATTGGTCAATGCATTATTTACGAACAGAAAATGAACATAAGATAAGAAAAAAATGCATAAAATCTAAAGACCACGAAAGGAATACTACATGTCGGCCACGAGGTTCAGGTGTGCAATCGGGTGTAACGAAATCGAAGGGTTTATATACCAGGTATCTGTGTGACGGTGCCTATTTACGAGCGGTGTTCAGCTTTAAGAGAAAAGATTCGTCATACTTGGATAGTTTATCTTTAAGGAGCACCTCTAAAGGTATGGTGAAGGCAGCAGCTTGATTGTTTAAGTTAGACATGAGAGTCGGTTTGTTTGATATGGATCAAGAATTAAATTAATGTTGTCATCTTCCAGACATTACATTCATTTTCTGTAATTTAAATTTTTCATAATTGTATAGGCGAGTTCTGGGACATAAAAAAAATATTTTAAAAATTGATCGTCGTTTCAAACGTGAGGCATTTGCCTACATTGCGTTACGGCCGTGGACTTGAAGGGTGTTTGATATCAAATTGATATATTGCATTAAAAACACGATTTGTAAAGGGTCAAAACATGAACGTGAGAAAGATGATTAACTGTAATGAAAACTTTGCACAGAGTTTCTAAAACATGAATGAGCTTTATGAACAGCAAAAATGAAGTTTTTAATATACTTTCATTTTCACTAGTTATCAATTTTGTTATAATTTTATTTCCTTACAGGGTTTGACATTTAGTTTTTTTATTTACTAGACCAGTCGGGCTACCTCAGCAATGTTTCACTAGCCCTGACCCTTTTTCCATTAGCCCTGACCAATTTTAACAATTGAAAATAGACTAAAAGTAACAACAAACATCAAATATTAAAGATTTCTCTGTTTAATTGTATTGGTATATCTTACCAATATAACAAAAAAATATTTTTAAACTCCTTTACAATTCTCGAATTTTAAACTACTTAAAGTTTTATATCTGTTTGAATATGAATAATAATTTCAATTCAGAGTCTCCTTTCCTTAATGCTTGTTTGTAGCTAAGGTAATAGTAAATCATTCAAATTATGGTCTCCTTGCACGTTCACCACCATGCCACCATAAACTGAGTGCCCTTGCTGCGTTATAGTCCATGGGTTCAGGGCCTTGGATGGATACCGCCATTAGAAAATTCAACATGTCTGGGGTGAGCCTTGAACGCCAATCTGATTTTCATCTGGCCATAGCAAAAAAGCCACGCTCACAGATATCAGAAGACATAGTGATGCAAAGAATAATCTCTGCCAATACTAGGATATTTTTCAGGGTTTCCTTTTGATTGGGATTCGTGAAACGTCTGCGGTAGAAATCCTGGACGCTTGTGTTGTTGTTGTCTCTTTTCATTCTAACCTTTAAGGCTGGCCACTCCGTCTGCTTTAGATGGTCTATGTCACATTCAAACCTGTTTAACACACCCGCAAACAACTCATAGGTCTTCACCATACACAGCTTCTTCAGCTTTAGTGACAGGCATGTTTGCTGGGTAAAATATCTGCATGAACCTCAAAAGATGATTTGTGTCTAAGTCACCTATCCTTTTGTTGATATGATTCAAGACAGACTCAATAAGTATGTTTTGTTTTCTTTTGAACTGATCTGCATTTAATGTAGGTGGTTTTAGTTTGACATCTCGAAATTTATACTCATCATTTTCATGTGTAACACTTTCAAGAAACTTATTCAGGCTTTTACTAGGCCTTTTTTGTAATGCAACAAGCTGGAGACCGGTTGTTTCCAGGGCCTCACTAGCATCAGGCAAGCAACAACCATCTTTTTTGAAACTGAAGGGAAAGTTCGCTCAGAACTGCAGGTACGTCTTTCAGAAAATGCTTATAGAGTAAAAGATCGTACTCTTTTAGATGTTTCAATACTAGTTTAGCTCGACAATTTTCCCCTCCACTGTATTTTCAAAGTGAGTAATAAATACATTGTATTGTTTCAACAAAACATCCAGACAACCACTTAGATGGGGCATCCATCGTGTGCCTTGCAACTCCACCGGCTTTATCATCTTTTGCTCCATTGCCTCTGATACCAATTTAGTTCCCTTAAAGCCTTTGGACTTAATGGTAATGTTTGTATAAATTAAGGAGAACATATTTCAAATCAGAGAAAATTTTATTATCTCTCTCTTTCATAGCATCAACTGCCCCTAGCTCTAACCGATGACAAACACAATGCATTTCCACTAAATGTGGGACATCATTTTTCAAAAAAGCCGCAACACTGTTTTTCCTTCCTATGTTTACTTTTGCCCCATCTGACCCTATTGCAATAAGCTTTTCTTTCCAATTCCAGTTGTCACTTAAACTGTCAAGGGACGTTTCAATTGCCTCAAACATGCCAGCAGCATGGGCATGTTTAACATCTTGAATTTTCACAAACAAATTTTTAGGTATCCCATTCGCAACAAACCTGGCATAAACTATTTCATTTTCACAAATTGAAACACCTGTGGCTCCATCAAACATTATAGAAATAACTCGTGCATTTGACAAAGGTCTAGCCGTTTCTTGCATAATATCTTTATGTATAAACTCCATAAATCTACCACATGCTTTGTTTGTTCGGTAACGTAATGGAATCTGGATTCCATTTTTCATTTGAAGTTGAATTAAATCGGGATAATGAGAAAATGGTAATTCTCTTTATCTATAAAATATGCAGTGTCAAAACAAGAAATTAACTGAACCCTTTGTTCTTGGTTCAATTTTCTTAGAGAAAGGTCTAAAGGCCCAACAACCCCCGGCATACCATCGTTAGCCCCCCCCCCCCCCCCCCGGACAATTGCCAGTCTCTTGTGTACTTTGCATCGTCAGTCTCAACCTCACCTGTGTATAAAAAGAAAACAGTGGACGATGTTTCTCTCATTTTTTCTACTCTAAACCTCTTGTATGCTTCTGTGTCTGAGTTGCTTGAGTCATGCTGCTTTAAGGAATCAATTCGAAAATTACTTGTCCTTCTACATGCATGTACAAATCTCCCTTCTTTTCCGTATTTAATTTTTTGCACGCCATGCAAAATATTACGTTTTCGCTTTCATCAAATTTAACCCATGGAAATTCCTCAGTCCATTTGGCAGAAGACGATCGTGATCGCTTTTCTTTCTCATATTTTTGTTTAGTTTCCACTCTGCCTTTTCTTTTCTTTTTATCTTCATCACCCTGTGATGACGTTGAGAAACCGTATTTAAAAAGCGACATGTCAACATCGAAACTGGGTCACGTACACGTATCCATTCAGAACAGTTGTTGAATGTCGTGTTTAAGATTTTTAAATTTAATTAAATCATACTAATAATGATACAAATATTCATTGGCTGTACTTAAATTACGATAATTTGATGAATTTAATGCCTGTTAGGAAAACGTGCAATTACGAAATGTGTTGAATGTTTAAAAAAAACAAAAACAAAGAAAGAATAAAAATAAACTTCGGAAGCGTCAGTATTAGAAACTGACACTGAAAGTAACAATAAGCTTGTCGATACACATATGAAGAAGAAAAAAAGAAGAAGAGAATTGATATATATTTTAGATACGATTTCAATAACGATTAACTTTTACATTGCAGTATCCAAAGGCCGACTTGAAAAATATAATTCATGAGATAAAAGAATATATAAAAAAAATTCAGAAGGGTAATATACAAAAAACAGTGTTGAATTCAAATTTTGTTCATAATTCCTAAATTGGTTTCCGTATGTCTTTGCAATAATATCTTTATATAGCAATGCACATTACAGGTTAAACGATAGTCAGATAAAGTTCTTGCTCAAAGGTGAACATGTCACATATACATGCATTGGTGCTATTTGTATTGCTCTGTGGGGTCTCTCTGGTAGTGAGCACGTTTGTTACCACTGAAACACATGCTGGGGTCGTCCGTGGTTACAGGGTCTCAACACCATCAAATGGTCAGCTAGAGATTTACCTGGGGATACCTTTTGCTGAACCCCCTGTTGGGGACTTGCGTTTTGCTCCACCTGTCGAGAAAAAGCATTGGAGACCCCAGGTTCTTAATGCCACCGAATTTGGTGCCGTGTGTCCACAGAATATCAAATACATACGGTAAGATCTCAAATGATGGGGGCCCTGCGAAATTCTGTTGTAATTCACTGTTTGTATATGGTCATAGTAAAATATGCAATGTATTATGGGCCGATTAAAACAACACAGAAGTATACTGCTGAAAACGAGAAAAATGTACAATGTGTGACTTATTAGTATACTGAAGTTTTACTTTTTCACACAAATAATATATTAGATCGTTTGCACATGGCACTTAGGAAAACATGAGTATACATGTATGGTTTTATCAAGTAAAAGTCCAATCAACACAATTTTGCAGAAAATTATCGTTTCAAAGATTTCTCTTTTATTTATTTTTCTTCTAAATTTGAGCGCGACTTTGATCAAAATAATTTCTCAGGTTTGGATTTATGATTGTTGTTTAGGAAACGCATTTGTTATGTTCTAGCGTTAAGTTAATCTCATTTAGATGCTTATTCTTATTATCTATTTTCATGATAGTCAAATGTCATAGGGGTTCAGATAATTGAATTTCCTCACTTGTTTTTATTCTTCATATTTCTTCATATTAAATGAACATCTTCATATTGCTACTAAAGTCACTTACAGGCATTAAAAAGTTCAAAGGGGATTAATTGGCCAGATAATTTACTTCGGGATTTACTCAGATGTCATGGTCTGATCTGTTATAGTTCATTTATCATTCTACACATAATTGTCATGTACAAACTTTGATTCCCAAAGATCTAGAAAAAAAATGTTAAAGCTAGGAGAATAGGATACATGTACAGTGTATTTACACCTGAAGATCATTCGAATCAAAATTTAAATCTTTACAATGCTTCAAGTTAATGTACATGCAACACATATCATCCCGTAGTATATGTTAGAAGTCTTTGGCTAAAAAAAAATTCCTTCTGAGTCCGTCGGTAAATGTGCTGGGCTGATTTGACCTGATTGTTTTAGATATGTTATCTGGAATCAAGGGCATTCACTTACCTCTTCACTTCCTTGTATTAACCAGGCCACCAAACTGTTGCCGTTGCTTTGTCCCAACATTGCTTATGTGCCCTACCTGTGCAAACCTTACTCTTTTACTCAAAGTTTAGAAATAACAATCATCGAACCATGCTAAATTACGTTTTTAATACAACAAATACCATCTCGAAATGGTTAATAATCAATGCCTCCCAGTACAACTTTTTAATAATTTCTTACACTATGACGTGATTCGTTTCCATTAGTTGAATTTCTCTACTTTTTGAATAGAATATGCACGGGGGACACATTTCTTAGTCTCCACTGAATTAATGTTTTCTTTAGTTTTATTTTTCTCTGCGAAATAATGCAAAGTCCTATTCCTGAACTCCCGCTGTTAATACCATACTTGACAAAGTAGCGTTCAGTTTTTGCATTCGGAAATTGTAATCGCTCCATCTGAGAAGCAAGTGAACTGTCGACTGTTCGTTTTACAGTATTTTCTTTGGGTTTTTGTTTTTGGCTTTCATAGGTGACATGCAAAAGGGGAGGAAGAAGATCTACACTAAAATCTCAACAACACAAAACACTTGTCAAAATATCACAATCTATTAAAGGAAGGGGATGTAGTAGCTTAGATGTTTAACTTTTATAGTTATTAATGTATTAACTTTTAATTTCAATACGATTTATGTATAGTAAAGGTTACAAAAATTTCAGATTTTATGTTTCATTGACGATACAAAGCAATTGCATTCTAAGCTTTTTATTTATAAAATTAATTAGTATATATGTACATGTATCTCGCACTTTGTCTTTGAATTTCATTCGTATGATCCCTTATAGGAGCAGATGAAAAGCGTACAAGATAAATATCAAATAAATCTTTTAAGAAACGACTTTTACACAAATGGTGAACACATCTTGAATTATATCAAACAAGCTCCAAAACTTATGTCAACATAATTATTGAAACATTTTTTTAATAGTACACATTTTGGAAATGGATATACAAAAATAAATGAAGACTGTTTGTATCTTAATATCTACGCATCTAAGGTGAGTATGAATGAGTAAAAAATAATTTTAAAAAAAAGGGTTGGGGGAATTGCGTATATCTATAACTTCAATTTTACTATTGAAATCCTTATTCTGACATGCTCCAAAAAAATGAGGGCCAACCCCATGATAATTAATTTTTTTTAATGTAAATTTAAGATGTTTGCTGCGAGAAAAAGTGCCCCCGGGCGTCCCCACCCCCTTCCTAGACTACGTGCCTGAAAAGTTTTCAAAAGATACCATGTTTGTGGGGGTTGGATGGGTATAAATAAATAAAAAAGAAATCGTTTTTTTTTTCTTACTAGTGAAATTCTCCGGGTAAGTAGCGATTACGTGTGAATAAATATTGTTATATCGATTTCAATTGTACTCTTTTGTCAAATGTGATTGTACACGAATAAAATCGTCAAAAAGTGGCGGAAATGGCAACCTGGGATACACTATTATAATTTTTAAAAGAAGGCTTTAGCAAAAATATTGGGAAAATTGCTTCAAACGTTAAATTTACAACTTTTCGCATTATAAGCAAAAATCAACAAAATTAACTAACAAAGTACCTAAACTTTAAAAGAACATCAACCACCCAGCGGAATTACTCCCTGTTATGGTATGGATTCATGGAGGATATTATGAAGCGTCATCGGGATCGGCATACGACGGAAGAATATTGGCCTCACGGGGAGAAGTTATTGTAGTCACTGTGAATTACAGACTCGGAGCCCTTGGTATTTAGATTCAGTTACTTTTATTGAAAATTGATTATTTTTTAACGACTTTATGCAAAAATGGTTGGCAAAATGCCATTTCAAAAATGTGCAAAATCGTTTTCTATCAATACCTTCAAATAAAGATTATTCTCTCTTGTTAGAACCTACATGTTTTGCAGGTATTTGCATTACAATTCCTTGTTACATAATACAGATGTACATGATTGACACAATGTATCACAGGGTTCCTATCAACGTTTGATTCAATGGCAACCGGAAATCAAGCACTTCTAGACCAAGTGCTTGCATTAAAGTGGGTCCAAAAAAATATTCGTAGCTTTGGTGGAGATCCTGATAGGGTGACCATTTTCGGAGAAAGTGCAGGAGGGGCGGCTGTTTCACTGCATATGTTTTCTCCTTTATCTGAGGGTACCCCCCCCCCTCTCTCTTTCTCTCTCTCTCTCTCTCTCTCTCTCTCTCTCTCTCGTTTCATGATATTTGAAAAAGAAATCTACATGTTTCCGCAGTTGAAAAAAAGTGCTGCATTTTATTTTCAACACTAGGATTATTTCATGGCCTGATCACCCAGAGCGGATGTGCATTAAGTCCTTTTGCTATATATAGACCGCCTTACTCGCAACTTAGCAACACCAGAAGCGTGGCTCTTTCACTGGGTTGTCCAGCCACCTCTTCCAGGGCAATGATTGAATGCTTAAGGACTAAATCAGCTCAAGAGATTGTTGAAGTGAAGCCAGTAGTACATGTATGATGGCTGAGTCGCCGACACTTTTGTTTTCTCTAATAATTCATAAGATGGCCCGATGGTCAACACACTACATTGAAATTTTAGATACGGTTTTATTGGCATAAACTATCATTGAGTAAAGAAAAAATCCAACTAATTTAAATAATTTTCTAAAACTTTAAACTGAGTTTTAATTTCTTATAACGGAGATAAAACAATGACTACCAGGCCTTGGGTACTCAAGGTGGCATGAGACACCTGTAGATTTTATGGATAAACGTTATAATCAGAAATACTTTCACCGTTTTAGAATTTCCAGGTTTTAAAATATTTGACCAAAATAAATGTTTTGAAATTGTTTTTGAAAAGGTAAAGATTGCGAAAGGCTCATCAAGAGCTTCTCTCTGTGGGAACAATTTATGGAAGAAAAAGAATCATAAACTAATGCTTAATTTTATTGTTTATTTTGCTAGGATGCTCCTCAAAATAATGAAGGTGTCCCATACCACCTTAATACTGTTTACGAAAATTAAATTTTGTGAAAATAATCATATCAAACCTATTAAGTTTTATTTTTGTTTTTAATTTGGATTGAATCTAGTTTAATTCATTGTTTTAGAAAATCATTCGAAAAAAACCTTCAGAATGGAATCTTCATGAATAATGGTTTTCTTAGCTTCGAAGAAATTTCCTATTTTACAGTGTATCTTTGGAATTAATATGACATCTTTAATTTTGCATTTTCCTAGTACCCCAAGCTATCTCTAGCGTTTGCTCCCAGAGTCGATGGTTACTTTTTACACGACGTCCCCGAAAATTTGCTCAAAAGAGGAGAGTTTCATAACAATATACGGGTTATGACCGGGTTTGTAGATGATGAAGCGTCCATCTTTATACCAAGTATCTTCGACAAATCTGGCGGATATGACGTCCATTTCTATGAAGCATTGTTAGACGAACTTAGCTCAGGGTTTCTCCACAGAGAAAAGGTGCAGTCTGCTTTGATTTGTCTTTATCCACCTGCGATAAACAATTCACGAAAGAACGTGGAGACATACATGCAGGTGCTTATCCTTTTAAAGAAATACAAAGTATAAATATTATAGCAAATATTTTTATGTAAATTTGTGTGCATGTCAGGAAACATTCATGGGTGTTTTTATTTTTATGTTGAATTTGACTGTTTAAGGAATATAAACTCGGATAAACATAATTCGCATGATTTCGTTTCAGACGACAGTAAAATCATGACGTACATGTAACTTATTTTGACCAAAAACGTTTGCCCCAAATAAGCATAAGGACATTTTAGAAAAAGAGTGACCAACGTAACCAAATCCATAGGAATTCCGTTTGCTTAGTGTAATAACTTTTATTATAGAGTAAAAAATGAATAAGTTTTGGGTATTAGTTTGAATTTTAACTTGTGAGGAAGTTAATTTACATGTCAATGTTAATTTAATATAATATTTATACATAATTATGTCGTTTCTGACATATATTGTTTTTCAAATTATATCTGCTATATGTCAGAAATATTTAGAACAGAAAATAAGAGAAAATGGTCTTTATTTAGGTTAAGAAAAATAGAAGAAATATTTTTAGATGAATGCTTTTCTGGTAATTTTGTAATACCTTCTGATACTTTCTGCTTAACAGCTGGCGTCTGACTATGAGTTTCGATTTCCCACTATACATATGTCAGCTGATCTTACCAGTAAGGGAGTTCTTACATGGATGTACCAGTTTGATTATCTCTCTGCGCATACACCGGAACCTGAGTGGAAAGGTATAAAATTCCAGAACTTTTTTAGTACTTTCTATTCGAGCTGAGTCTTGATATTTCTCCTTTAGTTTCTATATGTTCCATACGGTCACAGTGCCAAAACGTTAGTTTTGATAGATATAACTTGTTTAAACTAGTTAAATTCAATTGCATATTATCAAATTGGTAATCGGCACGAACGCGCGCGCTCTCTCTCTCTCTCTCTCTCTCTCTCTCTCTCTCTCTCTCTCTCTCATATACCGGTATATCTTACATTTGTATGTCTTGCTTGATATTACATTTATATCTAGCAACGTTGCCTCATATAACTTCCAAACCCATTGCTGAATGTTATCCCCCAAATCCAACCCTCCAATCAGAATAAGAGTGCTTTTCGTGTGAGGGATGCTAGATGAGAGTGTGATATATAAAATGTGCTGCAGGTGTGTACCATTCCAGTGAACTGTATTTTGTTTTCGGGGCTCCTCTGTTCAATTCGATGCCGTGTCCAGGACTTCGGAACACCACTTGCCCTCAGATATGGGAGACAGATAAAACTTGGGACCCAGAGGATGAGAGAATCAGCGAAATTCTGATCGATATATGGGTTTCATTTGCTAAATTAAGGTACAGTGTTTACAAAACGGGTTCATGCATGTGATTATGTCCTTAAACATATTACATTTAGTACATGTATGATCATTTAATATTTTGGCTGCACTTGAAAAAAGGGAAAGGGGTCCATGCCTCAAAGTGACTGTAATATAAACAACCTTGCATAATATTCTGCTCTACATATTATATATGTTGCAGTTGGTTTTAACATGTGTTTACAGTTACAGTATTTTGATATTTGTTCTACTTGAATTATTGGTATGTACTAGAGATGATGTACATCAATGTTTATATGTTTTGATCAGGATATAATCATATTCTGATCAATAACATTTCAACACATTTGTGAGTTTGTTTGATGTGTAGGTAGGAGAATGAGGAGGCATAAACAACTTTTAAATTAATCTTATCTGACTGTAGTTTCACGTTCTTTTGTATTACTAATAGAGTTTTCATGAACATGTACAATAAAACTAGAACCATTTTTACAAGAGTTTGGACTTTGGGTAGCTGTGTCAAACAGCGATGTGACGTAGGCATGTCTATTTCATTGTCAGCCACTCAGCCATGGCTCTCTGAAATCGACAAGATTTGTCTGGCTTGTTAGCTAGGACTACGCAATCGGTGCATATTATGCTTGAAACAGCGACATTTTAAACTTGTTTTGACAAGGGAATTAATTTAAGATAGTCCATCCATAACTATCACATTTCATATGTAATAGATTGCAAGTTTGATTACTAAAATCTTAGTGTGATTTTAGGGGTTTATTTAATAATAAAGATTCATCTTTAAAACTTTAAAAATTTTGAAAATTAACAAATTTATCCCATCTTGAAGTTAACATTGAAGTCTATGGGAAAAAATGCATTTTTGAATATATCTTGGTAAAAAGTTACAAAAGCTTTCCTTTTCTTTCACAATGCTAAAAAATTTATTATTTACCATACATATTTTTAATTATAATTATCATTTCAAGTAGGATATGTGTTCAAAAAGTTGTTCAATGCACGTTAACCTTTCAATATTTGATGCCAGTGTAACGAAGAATATTGACCCGGGTTGAAAATTGACCCGGGGGTCATTTTTCAACGTTGAAAATTGAGACCAAAATCGTGAAATTTATACCCGGGGTTAGGGTATGAGAAAGATTTTTCTAAACTCTGATGACCTCGACCCGTTGAAAATTGATCCTGTTGAGAATTGACCCAAACCTCAGAGTTTTGATCTGAACTGGAACTTACTCTACACGGTTTAAATGTACAATCATGCACATATTTGAAAGTTTCAGTTTTAAAATGTACATACTGTCTGATACATATGCGGACGTGGCTAATTTCTTTTATGCTGATATGTCCAATTAATCATTTAGTTTTTAGATTGAAAATATGATATCCATTTATTATTACAATACTATGTAAATAAAGCTAAGAAGATGACCGTTTGCTTCGGAATGGAGCAGGCGAGTAGGGCTAGAATACTTTTTGACATAGATGACATGGTTTTCATTCCCTCATAGTTTAAACTTGTCACAATATCTGATAAATATATCTAACAAACATATTGCCCGTTATCGTCACTTTTAAGACAGTTCAACAGAGCTCTATTCGACAGGCACCTGACGTTGTATATTTTTCAAATAATTGAAAATATATAACCTCTACACTGCTTTATTGGGTAAAGGGTAAATATATATTTATATCAAGACAAAAGGGTATAATGTCAGATACCTATGCTTAATTTGAAGAAGTCAGAATATTTCACTGACAAAATAATAAATGAATGGTTGTCATATTTTTATCCTTTTTTTTATATACTGGTTTTTTTTTATTAGTATATATACAGCATATACATATTTACACATGTTTTTAATTTTTTACGACTTCAAAATAATTTTTCATAAACTTGTCTGATTAACTTTATTGAAGCACCATCCAATTTTCTGCATATACAGTCATAGTTCTTCTTAAAAATGCAATTTATTTCTATTATTTTGAGTTTTCAATTCTGTTATTTACCTGTAAATTAGAAACACAGGCAACTGACGTAATATATTTTCTCAAAATTAAAAATATATACCCTCTACAGCAAAAATGTTATCAATTTAAAAAAAAAGTAGGTTTGCATCTAAATATACAGTCGGAGGATGGTTGATCTAATTATATTAATGGTATATACATGAAAAGGTATGCGAAAAGTATACAACTGATAGATATGTTGTTTGGAGCAGCTGTATCAGGGGAAAATCCGAATTGCTTAAACATGTACAAATTGAAACAACCAGGACAGTGACAGGGATCTACGGAAGCCCATTTAGGACCTATCAAAATATATTTTTGAATTTGATATAACGAATTCTTGAATTTGTTAAAACGAATTTAAATCGTTATAACGAATTGTTGAATCCGTTATAACGAATTAAATTTGTTATAACAAATTTTAGGAATTTGTTATAACGAATTTAATCTGTTATAACAAATTCGCTGAATTCGTTATTTCAAAATTTAAATCTGTTTTAACAAATTAAATTTGAAATAACGAATTCTTGAATTCGTTATTTCAAAGTTTTAATTCGTAATTTTGGTTTTTTTAAACTCGTTATAACATATTTTCACCCAATTTGTAATAACAAATTTCATGTTTTCGGGAACAAATTAAACGGGGCGGACTTCATTTGTCCCATATCGGCGTACGACGAAACGGCGAAATGGTAAATGAAGTAAACTGGCGTAAGAACAAAAGTGTAGGAACATATTGTCACAGCTGTTGCTGTAACCATGGTAACAGATGTAACAATTCCAAAAGACACCTGACTTAATCGGCTTTCCAAAATTCCAAAAAATTGTTTAGTCAATGCTATTATTTATTGAGCATGCTGATTTATAAAAGGGTACATGAAGCCCAGCCAATGTCGAACTTATGTCATAGAATTTATTTACCAGAATTAAATGCAAAAACCGCATCGAAATCGATGCACACAAAAAATGGAGTTACGCTTCTTCAAAGTGCCTATTTTTACCTCTTTTAGAAATCTAATCAAGAGAAAATGAAATTAGGCGATAACAAGGATTCAGTGACGTCACGAGGTCAACACTAGGGAAATTTCCTTACAAAGCTATACAAAATATATTCAATTTTACAGCAAAAAAGATTGATATAGGTCTGATATTTTGACGTATCTAGTTATTTTAAGTATTGTAAATTTAGAAAGTTGTATTCGTAATTATTTTGTTACAGTCAGGTTTCCTTTTAAACGATTTTAAAATTTGCTATTTAATCGCCTTTTACTGATGAATATGATATCTTTAAACGCTTGCATGGGCAGATTTATGTTCAGTATTCATATTTATTTTGGTCGGAGCGTGTTCAAATCCAATAACGCTTGAAGGGAGTTATGATAGATTTGATATACACGCTCCGACCGAAATTATCACCTCATAATATTCAAAGAATGATGCCTTTTTGCTTTTAATTATATTATTTCCAATCTCTACAATTCAAAACAACATTTCAAAACCACTGGGTATTTTTTTTCATGCATAGCACATGTTATGTATTATTGCAGCAAATACCGTTTTTCGGTTATGCTGTAGGACACGCTTATTTTGGGTCGCTCATTTTTTATGAAATAATTGGGCCATAGGTTTCAAAATTGATTTGTAATGTTATCACAGTAAAGGACACTAAAAAAAATATGAATGTGATATTTTATATGACATAGCCAGGCATTATAACCAGGATGTGCTCATGTGTGAACCAACTTTCCATCGGGATTGGTAAACGTTTGGGAGGAAATTCGATAGCTTCTTGGAGAAACTTCGAACTGATGATAGGTGCCAAAAAAAAAAAAGCAAAAACAAAAAACCGCGACTTTTATATCATATAGTCATTAAAAGTGATAGGAATGTTATGTACCTTTGGTTTACACTAAAAAAAGTAAATTAAATAATTGCGAGGACAATAAAGGCAATGTTACAGGAAAAGAATAGACACGTAGCTTCAAACGAGTGGGTTGGTGGGGGTGGCAGGGAGAAGCCTGTCCCCATGCAGTTGCCCCCCCCCCTTTCCTAGCATTTTCGGAGCATGTAAAAAATTGAAAGTGACTGGGAGGAAGTAAACAGTGAAATTTAAGTTTGAGGTAAATTTAGCATTTCTATAGCTACCCCCACGGTGTACGATTTTCGAATTTTTAAAGACTTCTTTTTTTCGCATGTTAAGAATTGTTTGGCGATTCCCCCCCCCCCCCCACCCCCCACCCCTCTTTTCGCTTGTTTACGATGCCACCTGCCTGAACAAAATATCACGGTTTCCTTACATATACCAGTAAAAAAGAATTGGGTTTATATATAAACCAATATTACTGTATCTCATACAAAATACCATTCACCAGGTTCTTTAAACACCCACGCTTAAATTCAATATAAAAAAATTCAAGGTTAGGAGGAGAGGGATAATTTATTTTGTTTTTCTTTTGTTCAGGGGGGGGGGGGGTATTGGGGAGGGGTAGGGGTGGTCAGAACACCGACCCCATGTAGTTCTATCCATAACCCCTCACCAAGGTCTGTGTGTCCATCACCAGGGTCTGTATACCCATCACCAGGGTCAGAATACATATTACCAGGGTCAGAGTAAGTACTAGCAGAGTAGGTGTATGTATCAACAGGGTACATGTATGTATACGCATAACCAGATTCAGTATACCCATCACCAGGACACCAGGGTCTCAATACGTATCCCGAGGGTCAATGTGTTTTTGTGCTCATCACCAGGGTTTGATTACCCATAGCAAGAAATCCACGTACCATCACCAGGGTCTCAATGCCTATCACCAGGGTCAGTGTACGTTTCACTAGGGTCTATAATGCTTATCACCGGGGTCTGTATACTAGTATTAATAGGGCCAGAGTGCACATCACAAGCGTCTGTATACCCATATCCAGAATCAGTATACCCATCACCAGGGCAAGTTTACCTATAACCAAGGTTAGTGTACCCAATTACAAGAGTGTGTACATGTATACGCGTAGCCAGAGCCAGTATACCCATCACCTGGGTCTCAATACCTATAACAATATAGGTTTTTAGACCCTAGTAATGGGCAGACCCTGGTGATACGAACACCGACCTTGGTGATATGCATTAAGACCCGGATGATGGGTTCTAATGACTTGGTGATGGGCACACAGACCCTGGTGATACGTACACTGACCCTGGTAATAGATCCGGATAATCGTAATATTGACCCAGGTTACGGGTATACAGACCTTGGTGATACGAACACTGACCCTAGTTATACATACACTGAACCTGATGATACGTACACTGACCCAGGCTCTTTGTACGCAGACCCAGATGATGGGCACGCAGACCCTGGTGATACGTACACTGACCCTGGTATTAGATATAGACATCCTGATAATCGTAATACTGACCCAGGTTATGGGTATACAGACCCTAGTGATACGAACACTGACCCTAGTGATACATACACTATGCTATTAAAACATTTAAAATTCCTAATTCGTGGGGGTATGGGGAAAGGTGTACCTTTAACTTCAATTCTACAGTTTATTTCCTCCCTTTCATTTCAGTTTTTACCTGGTCCCAAAAACATTAGGGGCGGGGGACTCCTTGTTGGCTTGTTAATTCACCTTTTATATGTAAATTTAAGAAAAATCTTTGCTGCGAGAAAACGTGTGCTGAATGGAGTAGTCTAGCTCGTCCCCCTGCCCCTGCTCCACTCCACACCCCCTCCCCCTCCAATGCTAAGTGCCTGTTGTTTTCCTGTAACATTGCTCTTTTTTGTTCTCTCAAATACTAATATTTATACAACATTTTGGTGTAAATCTAATGTACACAACATTCCTATCTCTTTTAATAAACATTTATAAAGTAAATTTCGAATTTTCCTATACGTTTTTAAATTGCGCGAATATCAGTTCGAAGTTCCCCCAAACAGCTTTCGAAATTCCTCCCAAACGTTTACCGAAAAGTCGGTACACGCATGCGTACATCCTGGTTATAGTGCCTGGTTGTACTATATAAAATCAAAGTACTGAAGAACTGATGGGAGTTGATTTTATCGATTATTATTTATTTTAAAATCAATGATATGTTATTTTGCATGGCAAGTACTTTCCTATATGTATTTGAATTACGCACATTTTTAATAATATGAATTCTTCCACAGGAATTTCGTGAAAACTCTATATGAATCATGTTGTATAATATTCAAAGATCTATTCTATCAAACTACGTATCAGTAATCGGAATAGTTATGCGAACTTGTATTGATCCAAGCATAATTGGACTCTAGTCTCGTTCAACCAGACTCTCAGCTGTATCCGTTAATCACCGACAAGCAAGAGAGAATCTCTGCTTGTCGGAGATTTACGGAGACAGCCGAGCGTCTGGTTGAACGAGCTCTGGCGTAGGAATATATAAGATGTACGACTTCAAAAATTATCTAAATTGTTCGTACCATTTAAAATCTAACTATTTACAAGGTATCTATAAATAAGTTTCCTTGAAAAACAATGCTTAAGAACTCATTACATCGAATTTATCGATTAGAACTAAATGTTGTCAGCAATGTTGATTTGTACTTAGGTCCAAACACTGTTTCACTTTCGGTTTGCCTGAGTAACTGCATACATGTAGGAGAGTTGATTAAAATTAACTTCCAAAAATAGCCTATTCTATACATCGTTCTGATGGAAAGTTGGTTCACGCATGCGCACATCCTGGTTATAATGCCTAGCTACATCATATAAAATATTATATTATATTTTTAAGTGTCCTTTACTGTGATAACCCAGCCCAATAATTTAAAAAAAGTACGGCGTAATCTCACGGTTTGGTGATGTAATGAGATGAACAATGCAGATATATGTTAATAAATCAGGATGCTCATTGATTGATAGCATTAATTAAACAAATTTTTGGAATTTTGCACAGAAACCCGTCGAAACAAATCTGTATATATTGTATTTTTGGTGAAACTGCATTGCATAGAGCATTGCATAGTTCTTAAATATATATTTTGTTATTATCTATGTAGGAATTCTAGCAAAGCTGATAAAGTAGGTGTCTTATGGAATTGTTACATCTCTTACCATGGTTACATTTACTTCATTTAATACCATTTCGCCGTTTAACGCCGATCAATTGATCGGCGCATTTCGTTGTACGCCGATATGGGACAAATGAAGTCCGCCCCGTTTAATTTGTTCCCCAAAACATGAAAATTGTTACCACAAATTGGGTGAAAATATGTTATAACCGAGTTTAAAAAACCGAAATTACGAATTAAAACTTTGAAATAACGAATTCAGGAATTCGTTATTTCAAATTTAATTTGTTATAACGAATTCAAGAAGTCGTTATTTCAAATTTAATTTGTTAAAACAGATTTAGAAATTTGAAATAACGAATTCAGTGAATTTGTTATAACAAATTAAATTCGTTATAACGAATTCCTAAAATTTGTTATAACAAATTTAATTCGTTATAACGGATTCAACAATTCGTTATAACGATTTAAATTCGTTTTAACAAATTCAAGATTTCGTTATATCAAATTCAAAAATATTTTTTGATAGGTCCTAAATGGGCTTCCGTAGGGATCAGAGTTAATTCTTCTAAAATAATTTTATATAGTGAGCTTAATTTGGAAACCTTGCAATCTCGAAGGGATAACCATAAACTAATTATATTCTACAAGAATATAAATGGTTTAGCACCACAAGATATGTTAGATTGAATTCAATCATATTTTCTTACTGAACATGCATATAATCATAGATCAAATTAGCTTGTTTACTATCTACCACTATATACTTATTACAATAGCTTTGCTCCGTCTACATGTAAATTATGGAATAATCTTCATGCAGAAAAGAAAATTTCATCAACTTTATCTTTCTTTGAAGTCAAAACTTAAAAAAACAAAATATACCTAGAGCTTACAAACCTTTCAGTTAAGACAATAGAAAATATTAATTTACGTCAATTATGGAATAAAGGTAGTAAAGCTTACTTATTTAAGGATTTTTTTATCTGATGTGAGTCGATGTTTATACTGTGGGTCTGAATCTGAAGGAAATGTGATTTTTCCCCTGGATATCCAAGATACACTCAACAAAGAGACGAACTTTTTAAACAACTTATTGACATTAGTGTACCATTTTATATGAACTATATACTTTATGGTAGTTCTGATTTTTCATATAGATAAAATTGTAAAATTGTTTCCCATGTTTATACTTATATTAGATCTCCAAAGCGTTTTTGATTCTCTTAAGGTACACTGTTAAACCTATTTAAGTATTATACCTGTATATTTACTTAATATACAGTTCCCTTTTATTTACTGTTCTTTGCAAATGGGCTGGATCATGAAAATCTCATTCTTATGTTTGTATCTCTGCAGGTATAAATGAAGGTGATATGTTTGTTAATATAGGTGTGAGTGAACATGTCTACCAACAATATGTCATACAATCATATATGATAAATATTCAGATAATTATTTAATATTCAAGTACATCATGTCTTATATACACATAATATACACATTTAACACGTTTAAATTGAATCAATAATGTAGGTGGCTGTGATAGGAGGGTCAATCATCTACTCCAACGCTGCTGCATGATCTTCTACTACTTATTTCTATTCAAAAAATGCAATTTTAATTACCAATTTATTGACGAAAACAATTACTGTTAGTAAATTTATGATAAAGTTTTGTGATCAAAGCAATTTAGAAACTTAAGAGCAAAATTCTATTGTCATCCTGTACAAAAATTAGGTTGCTAACTTGATACAGATTCCATGAAGCAGAATTGTTAATGCCTAGAAAAATTAGCGGTTTGATGATATTTAGTTATATCAGAAGTTATTCTCAAATAAAACACCAAAAATCGGCTTCAAGATATAGTTACTACAGCATTGTTCATGAAAGAGTACAATCATTTTAGCATATCATCAATTTGTAAAACTGTTATTGTCTGGATGGGTGTGAATACAAAATTCAGATAGTCACAGTTTTAACAATCTGAGTGGGTGCAAACACAAAAATCTCAATATGACATATACTGTAATTTTTTTTATTTACACCCACTCAGAAAATTTACAATGAACAATATCAAAGTTTCAATTTACTGGGTGAACGTAAAACCAAAATTAAATAATATGACGTATTGTAATTTTTTTAAAATATTTATATTTGTACACTTCTCCAGCAAATTAAAAAAAAGAGTTTTACTGAATTGAATATTTTAACGTGTAACCATGTATACTAATATTATTAAAAAAACATATATCTCTTTAAAAATATATAGATATCACACAAAACAGCAGTTATACGCGATAAGTTTATTATGAATATAATAGTTATTACATGTACATATTTAAAGGTATACTATGTAAATTCAAAAAATAATTATTTAAGTCTCATTTTAATACCCCCCCACCCCCCCCCCCCCCGTTGAAACATGTGAACATGTAAATCTAAAGAATAAATATACAAAAACTGATAATTTTTAATTAAATAAACTCAAGTTATAATATTGATTCGTTAATTTGTGTTTCTTTGCTGTTGAATTTTGAACCGGTTTCATGATCAAACTTCCACGATTCGGGTCAATTTTCAACGGTTTAGGGTCTTTATTCAACACCTTTGGTCTCAATATTCAACGTGGAAAAATGACCCCCGGGTCAATTTTCAACCCGGGTCAAAATTCTTCGTTACACCGGTTACAAGCAAATTCCTATGAAGTATAAGTTTATCCGACATAACTTAGAATTTATGTAAAGCAAAAAGGTAACAGGAAATCTACAAATTTTGTCATTCAGTTATTTTTCTCTTTTAAGAGCTACCCATCAGACTTCTCTAATTCTACCCAGCGGCGATGTATGGAATCCATTTGATGAAAGAAAAGAGTTCCTAGTCATCAACTCCACGCTTGAAATTAAAAACCACCCCAGGCAGCGGATGCTAGCTCTTTGGGATAAATTTGATTACCTAAATTTCTATGCAGAGCCAGATCCACAGAGCCATTGCGTTAATTAATGTATCCTGGAGTCCATCGTAGAATTGTCATGTCGACCAAGTGAAAGATAACGTTAGAAAAATTGGGAAAGAATATACGAATATTAAAATTACGATATTATGTGAATTGTATAATGTGTTTAATTTAATGCTCCTTAAGGCTCTTTATTCTAGTTAAGACCTTTTTTCGAAGATACCCAACCGTTAATTAAATAATAACCGATACACGTTTAAAACTATAATCTGTCCCAGATTACTGTTTTCCTTGCAATTTATATACTTACACATGTCAAAGTAGTAATAAAATCTGAAAAAAGAGAAAGAAACCAAACACTTTTTCATTGACAATTCATCTTTTTTATATTATATTAAGAAATTAACAGTCATGAACAAAAACAAATTTCTTTCGTAGATTTATGATGAATAATGTTTACCTCTTTTCCCTATTCGGAAATACTCGGGACACAATTTTTCAACGTTATCATTCGAGTACTTTTGATTTCTGTTGTAATGCACAATCCCCGTAGACTCCCCCAAACAAAATTCTGCGCAATTACCGTGGCTTTTTTTTTATCAGTCTGTTAACCACAGACTTATTCAAATAGTTAATCAACAGCATGGACTGTAAACTATCCACTCAAGGTATTAAGGTGCATCTCGGTTTGCGACATATGCTTTTCGTAAAAGCGTTTTAGTTTTTCTTCGCTCAGCAAAATTGATGTGAAACTAGAGGGAAAAATCGAGCGACATCAAAATCCAAGGTCACTGTTAAAAATTAAGGTCCCCCGAGCTCACTGATTGGTTGCCCCGAGCACCAATCATGCGCAGATACATTTGAAGGCCTTCACCAGCATCCAAGCTGTGTCAGTATTGAGGTATCACACCGGTATTTTTTTACTATATAACTAGAGGGAAAAAATATCAAAAATCAGTTTGCATTTCTCTTGACAAAAGTATTCGGAAAATTTTTTATTTAACTGTTACCTATCGAATTAGCAGACACAAATTAAGGACACACGATACACATTTTCTCAAAATATCTACATGTAGCTCCAACAAGTCTACCCTCAAAACCACGTGTTTTCTCTTTGTATGTAAACAGACTGTATACTCCGCAGCAACTGAGTAATGGAAATTGTAAAAATTCAGTCAAGGAAAAATGTAATACTGAAGTATACATTGAGCTACAATTGACTAAGTTCACTAAACCAAAATCAATATTTATCTACAACAATTGATATACAAGTTATACCAGTATACTTACACAGGTAGCTATATACTTACATGTTAATATATACTTCATTAACTGAAATTCAAACAAACCACTGTAATTTTACTAAAATGTGTCACACATTTTTTGAAGTTTTCTGCATACAGACTAAGAAAATTACGTCTACCTATGGACATGCGTTGAATTAATCTGATTAAAAATCTCCGCCTTTTTGCAAAAAAACACATGTACATGTATCCATTCATACGACTTTGTCCCGCCATTGATTTAGCCTGACTTTGTATAATATGATATATGTGTGCATAAATTGAATTTTAAGATAGGATGGAGTGTAAAAAAAAATTATCACGTCTATTTGACAAGTTAAACAAACCTTAATAAAATTCAAATACTAATATGATAGGAAATAAATGTAGTTTGTAAAATGGATTACAGAAGAAAAATTCATTTGAATATATCAGCATCACTATTTTGTAAACTACACACAAATTGATATGCAGAAACTTAACTATAATTATAGAAGATTGTAATTGTAACATACATTGCAACCTTAGATTTATTTTTGGGAGCATTTCAGTGGAGAGTTACTTTGCATTTATCAAAATTTTTGAATATTATTTTTGCTACATACATGTTTACGACCAGTAATATGTTTTATCACAAAGGAAAAATATAATAATCTTATTTTATTGTTTACATTGAAAAAATTTAAGAATGTTTTCATTCAAAGACTAAATATACATATGTTTGTTTATAAACATTTTTTTTTCATTTTACCGTAACTGTCAACCTGCATATTTACCATAAAGGCATTAACAGTGTAGAACTATTGTTTGTGTAAAATGAGCTTCATTATCAATAGCACTATTATAGAAATAATTTAAATAAATAATAAATGAATAAATAATCTACTAGAAATTCAAATCTGTCATTATTCAATGGATAATTTTATCGCATAACGTTTCTGGGGTCTTTTTTGTTTTCATGGTATTTTTATTGTTGTTTTTCGTGTTTTGTTTATCTTGATTAGTCATCATATAATTACAAAAAGATAATAACATGTAACTGTACTGTTTAAACACACACATTTTGAATAACAAAATCAACAGCTTTTTAGTCATAAGTTATTTTCATCAACATAAATAACTAAAAGTTACACTAGTTAAAACCCGTGATTTTGACGCAGATTTGTTTATTGGTGCGTAGGTCCGTAGGCAAGTAATGTATTCAAATGATGACATCTTGTTTATGAGAAGTACATCAGGCGTGACATCCCTATATATATATAAATCCCCGCGCTGACAACGTATTACGACCAAATACCGTTCTAGTCATGTTACTGAAAGAGGTTATTACTTTTGCATGTGCAATATTCTCTTGTACAACAGGTAAGCAAGGCATTTTATGTAAATATCCGAGCAGAATTTTAGAAAAAAACCATATTTATAACATTGAATCCTAAATAGTACGAAACAATAGGAACAAAACATTTAACTGCCAGGTTAACGTTTAATATGATAATTATTAAATTTGATGATTATAATAATTGTTAAAAATATATTCTGAAAAACGTAAACAATTACAATTTGACAATCAGAACACACAGCTAAACGCTGAATCGATGATTAAACAACTGGCCGATGGTCTTACAAAGAACATAAATGTTAATATAGCGTTGTGTGTAAACTGCTTTTCATGCATACTTGACGCAGTATGGTGAATAACTTCTTATGTTAACTTCTTGTACGCGATGAATGTATAAATCAATTTCTCCCTCCTTTTCTTTTGTTCCAAATAAATCCGCAGAATAAATACTGGAAACAAACATATAAAATATACACTATATGGTCTTTCGTTATTCGGTAAAAAAAAGATGAGAGAGAGAGAGAGAGAGAGAGAGAGAGAGAGAGAGAGAGAGACAGAGAGAGAGAGAGAGAGAGAGAGATTCAAACATAACAAGTAATGTAACGAGAGAAAACTTGTAAGCGGAAGTTAGTAACAGCGCCTACAGATAATTTATGACCATGTTAACAACTGTTAACTTGTACTGCAAGCCAGCAAGGTGCGCGTTTGTACCATCAATTCATGTGATTTTTTTTTAGATTTAAATAATTATTCGTAGAAAATATTTTCAGGTACTTGATAAAGTTATGCAGTAAAGAAATCGGTATTATCAACAATTTGTACTTCGAATTCTTGTGAAAGTAACATAGCTCAAGGTCGATCCTAGTTTATGAAAGATAATGAATAAAGAGTACATTTCTCACCTGTGCGCGTTTTAATTAAATAGCAAAGGCAGTAACTGTACTTAAAGTCGCGATTTCTCTGCGTCTTATGTATGTAACAACATTCATCTGCCCTCTGAGTCCTTAATTGTGTTTCTCTTTCTCCATGAAAAAGTATTCCAACGTGTAACTCTTGTACATACTAAGTAATGTTTGAAAGACCTACATGTAAATAATGCACAATTTTTTGTTTATTGTAGGAGCTACTCAGGTGATCACTGCAGATTATGCAGGTAAGACTCTATCTAAGTCTTATGTAATTCTTTTTTTTGAAATGTCACGATTTTGTCACGATATTGTCAATTTCCACATTTTGAAACTTATTTTGATATAATTCTAAATCTTTCATCAAATATAAATCGTGATTAACAAGGCTCAGTGGTCAGCAAATTAAAGTAACAATCAGACCTACCTAAAATTTGACGATATGGCTTGTTTACCTATAAATAATTATTACCTAGAGAGAAAAAAAATCATAAATTTTGAAGTAAAATTCTTTTGAAATTGAGAAGGAGATCAATACAGTCTAAAATGGCCACAACCACCGAGCCTTCTTAAAATCAAAACTGATTTTCATATAAATCAATGACACGTAATTTGAAATGGTTTTAATCACAAAATAAGCATACATCTTCTTTCACAACTGTGATATGTATTTTGCAGAATGCCCTCCAAAGCCTCACTGTTCTAACTCAGGCTCACCCAACTGCCGGGCATCTCTCGTGTACGAAAATATAGGAACAAACGTGTGTGCCGTCAGATGCGAAACTAAGTGCGACAGCCGGTGCGCGCCTCTACCCCAATGTCCAGAACCCAGAGAAGGCTGCAGCCCAATGTACAAATACTCTCACATCAGATCAGACAAGGTCTGTCCAACAAGATGTGAACTCAAGTGCGAGTGCCCCGTCCCCCCTACCTGCCCTCCTGCCCCATCGGCAGACTGTGTTACTATAAATAGAAATAAGATTATCGACAACACGGAATGTCCGTTCGGATGCATTCACCAGTGTTGTAAAAAGGAGGTCAAATGTCCCAAGCCAGACCCGGCTAATCCTTATTGTGTCTCCACATACACACAGTACAAGACAATCAATGGAAAGAAGTGTCCAATCAGCTGTTTCTGTGTACCTGATGTTTCAGTCGCCACATTTAAGAAACGATAAAGTACGAACCTTATGAAGGCGGATTTCTCCTGCTGTTGTTGTATTCATTGAAATTATAGGGCTAATATTTATTTATAAATAAAGAATTGAAATATCTAACTGGATTTTATATTATATTATCGAATAGGAATCGGACCAGACTCTCGCACGAGTCAAATCTCGAGGTAGAAAGTCTGAGGAGAGCGAGACTTAACAGGAATCGGACCAGACTCTAGCACGAGTCAAGTCTCAACAACTCTCGTTGCTGTTGCTTTAAAACGGCCGTTTAGTACATAGCATCAGATGCTTTGACAGATATCAATATGATTGGAATCGCATCAAAATGAAACACTAAAGTTTTAAAAAGATCATTAATATTTTCAGACGAAATAATATTTCAAATAATTTAATATACCTACATGTATATATATATGTTTGACTGTATACATTTAAGGCATTGTACGGCAAATGTTGCAAAAGTTTTAGACTTCCATTATTGAAATTGTCAATATAAGCATAACTCTTCAAATCTGCCGATATCTGAAATGCATTGTAGTGCAGAGAAGTTCTTAAGTTTATGGCACATTAATAATCTTTTTAATCAATGGATAAAGCTTCTCCTGTAACCATGCATTGCTCTTAATCCGAGATGAACGTCCCAAAAATATTATCAACACAATACCGATTTTCCGTTTGTCAATCAAATATGTTAGGCTGCATTAACTATATATTGTTTGACAAGTCACGAAAACCGAGATTAAATATTTCCAAGTTTGTTATCTTAAAACACGCCTACTTCGATCCACACTGACTTGCACACCTACTCACTGTAGACTACACGTATTTTCATTGACACACGTAGGCTCCCATCCAACCACAACTACGTCCCTCAAAAAAAAAATCCAACCCCAAAAACCATACATAGTGTTTCTTGCTGAAACGTACATTTAGTAATTTGGAACCTGCATTGAAACCTCTAAATATTCCTTGCTTATCAAACTTACAAATGAATATTTTAAAACAATTTTGTTTAATAAGTACATTAATAGAAATATTAAACATCAGCGTCCATGGTGCTGAATATGCTGGATAATCTAAAATATCAAGTGAGATTTAGTTAGCCAAAAATTGTTGCAAAATATGCTATTATTAAAGGTTTAACGTACATGTATGTACTTACATACATGTAACTAATACTAATCCGAATAAGTGTTTAAAGAATAAACATACATTCTATTGCAAAACAATTTAAGAATAATTATGTACTTATCCTGTATGTTTTTATTAATTATTGAGTAACTGAAAGTCTTGACGTATTAAATCAAAAAATCTAAATCAGCTTTTATAGTCACTTAACTGGCAATATACGTACATTTGTGTAGTAATGGTCAAAGTCGTGCCTTGAAACTTGGTTGTCACCTTCCAACAAATATTTAAGTACATTAATACAAGTAATACTACAAATTGTGAACTGTAGGTGGTAATGTTTTTACGATTATTATTGGCATCATCGTACAAACCATTATGATCCATTGCTAAAAAGTTGGCGTAGACAAACTCATGTTTTTGGAGAAAACCATCCTTGTTGGTGTCGAAATGGTTGAACATCTCGTGTCTTAAGGGGTTATCGTTAGCATGGGCCATGAACTCGGCATAGGATATTTTTGCATCACCTTAAACGTATAAAATAATTATAACATGCGTATATCTTAATAATTGCTAAGATTTCCCAATTGACAAATATCTGTATGTCGTAGATACAATTGATCACTCTAAATAAAATTGATCCCTCGACCATAAAAGTTTTTTGTATTAGCTTTGGAAATGACGGCGTATTTACAATCTTAACTACCGTCTGTGTCACGAACATCAAAAACACTGGCTAGCTCTTCTAATTCCAGGAGGCCATCTTTCGGGTGAACATCCAACCTGAGGAAAGCTTGGTCTACCAGCTGAGCAATGTCATGATGGTGTTGACTAAAAGGATGTCACCAAGTGATAAAAAATACTGTGGAATCATTAAATTTCATGGGGCCAATTTTCGTGGATTGTTTAATTCTTACAAGTTCGTGGGGACTTAATTTCGTGTATTCTTTTAAACCTACAAACACAATATGATTTCATTACCCTAATTTATTAATTTGTGGAGGATGTTAATTCGTGGATGAGAGGTACCCACGAATTCCACGAAAATTGAGCCACCACAAAATCTAATGATTCCACAGTACATACATTAAGTGTTTTGTAGAGAGGCAATATAAATCACATCTTTATTGTCTAGAAAATTCTTTAACTGATAACATGAAATTGAGATTGGTATGAAATCAATCGGATTTATTTAAAAAAAATTAACTTACGCCAATACAGAGGAAACGACAAAGGCCAAAACTAAATGTCTCATTGCTAAAACATATGGTATAAAAGGAATTAATGAATAAACTATTTCTTGAACTAAAGAAAAAAATAAAACAAATCATTAATTAAGAACTACGATAGGAATGAATATTACTCAAGTTATTATAGTGATGTCAAGTGATTATAACAAAGAACTCTTACCTGCTGAGGTTAACGTTTACACTGCAAAGTTTGCACAGCGACGCTTTTGTTGAAGTTTTATACACTGTCAAAACGGGGAGATAACGCAAAAGTTAGAATATAGAACGATTTTATAGTGTCTTCCAAAATTCCATTTCACTTCTCTGGTGTATTAGACATGAACACTGGTATGACATTCGCACCATTACGCTATAGGGTTCTACGTAAAAAAAAGAATATTTGATAGAATTTTTGTTTTTTTATTAACTGAGTTTGTCTATAATTTACGAATAAAGATGTACCACACATTTAAACAAACATGATATTGAATTAACAACAATCAACTACATATAGATGATTTCGACGTACCCCACAGACAAAACTATCTCGTGAGAATTGATAGTTTCTTAGATCAATTTTAAGAATATGGTACACTATTTTGAGACAAAACTGCAAAATAAGCAAGCATATACCTTTTTCTCAACAAATAGTTGTAGAGTGGACACCACCGACATCCTTTCATATTTTTTCATATTTTTAATCTTGAATTTGTAGCTGCGAACTTCTAAGTGGTTAAAAATGCATTGTTCTTCTCTTGTGGGCATAACTTGCATACAAAACAACATGAAGAACCTAATATTTATTGCGTTTTAATCTTTTGGCAAAGGTTTTGGTCTGTTTCGAACACAAAACAAGTTTACATGTTTACATCCTTATCCTCAAAAGTACTAGATTGCCGCGCATCCCCTATAAAACTTGTATGATTTTGAAATGTATCATAACAAGAAAGATTGTAAACAAGTAGATTCAATATCCCAACATCTTCTTCATTTCATTCATAAATGCACAGAGTGTCTGTGTGAAGATCGATAATATTTTGATAAAGTAGGCGTCTTGGCATTTTGGATGGAAACTCTGTGAGAAATCTAATGCTTTACACCTTAAATTATTTGTTTAAAAAAATCAATTTCATTTGTCTTTCCAATTGTACTTTTGTTTTTCTTGAATAATACTCTTACTTTTGTAATTCCTTATAACTGGTCTGCGCAAATTATATGATATTGATCAAGGTAACAAACGATTTGCGAATAGGAATAAACGAACCAACAACAACCAACCCCCCCCCCCCCCCCCAAAAAAAAACAAAAAAAAAAAAACAAAACAAAACAAAAAAACTCCAAAAAAAAAAAACACACACACACAAAATAAAAACAAAAAAACCCCACACTAAGGAATAATAACCAAAAAAATAAAATATAAAAAAAATACATTCATTACGTGATTTCTAACCGCAGTTGACTTTTTGAATACTAAACTCCCGTCACGTAACGTGTAAGATAGCACGTATTCTACTAGCTACGCTACGAACCCCCCGCCCCCCCCCCCCCCCCTCAGGGGAATTTGAGAAGTTTTTTTTCTTTTTCTTTTTTTCCTACATGTCAAGATTTTTTTAAATGAATCCCCCCTCCCTCTACTTACAAAAAAGATGCTACGCGCCTGAATCAGAATCGATCTTAATTTTAAATAATACAAAAAACTAATTTTTACTCAAAAACAATTCTTTTAATTTTCTGAATCGTTTCTGTACCATGCGGGTTTCATAAACCGTGAACTGTTACATATTTTTTGCGCACAAAAATCTAATAAAATCGACACATCAAATTACCACCACAATTTAAAAGAACATTTATCCAGAAAATATAAACATTATCGCCCATGTTGGCGAAGGTGTTGAATTAACTACAAAACCCAAAAAATATTAAAATCATGTGAAAGAACAATATAAAAGCTAAAATTTTAACAATGAAACATTTCAATTTTATTGTTTAATGGGCTCTATACCTAACATTTAATATAAACTAAATCCTTCATATATACATATGTTTACACAAGTTTATGCAATGATTACTTTTTAACTGCCCATCTGGGGGGAAGCTAAAATCTTGATATGAATTTTAAGGCAATTAAATGGATCTTCTTTTAAAAGACAATCATCCTTCTACTGCAGAGCTTAAATTTAACAGAAGTTCAATAATAAAGGTAATGGGACGGACGAGGGGTATCTTAATTATGAATGAATGTTAAAAACAAAAGTGGCATAGATGGTGTTTGGATAAAAAAAAATTATATTTTGATAAGGAGAAAGCTTTTAAAATTTTCTTTCTTGAAAAGAAACATTTGTTTATATATATATATATATATATATATATATATATATATATATATATATATATATATATATATATATATATATATATATATATATATATATATATATAAACTTACATTTGAGTAGTAATTGGCAAATTCATTTTTTGTCACTAGCTTGTCACCTTTCAAAGAAAGACGATTGTTTGCAATTTCGTTACATTGATAATTCACATGAGTGAAATTGAAGCTGAACTTATTCTTAAATGTTGATCATGATTATATCTACCGTTAACATCCATTGCATTGAAATCGTTATCTACAAATTCAACCTTCGTCAGAGATCCATCTTTGTTGATGTCATAATAGCTGAATAACCAGTGTTGCACAAGGTTATCAATATCAGGGTCTGCAAACTCAGCGTATGTCAGTTTTAGATTACTTTATAAAGTTATAAAGTAATTTTTTTTAAATCAACCAAGTCAGTTTGTCATGAATTTGTATCGAATTCAATTACAATAAAGTCACTGGATGAAAAAGTAATACATGTACAAGAACTCTTTATTTTGAAGTCACGACTACATTGTACTTTGTGTAAAATCTGATATTATAACGTCTTGTCATTGAACGCCACGTTATAACAAGAATAGAATTCCTGGGTCCCCCGCCGGTCAAGCAGTATAATAGTATCGACCAAGGCTGATTTAGGAACTTGACCAAGGTATTAGTGGTATAAACATTTGGTGTAAATTTCATGTAAATCCGTCAAAATTTGTAGGCATGAGAGCGCTTACAAGGTCAGTTTTTGGATAAAACGGAGTCTTTATTGTGGTCAAAGTCCCATAACTCCAACAAAAAGTATCGACCAATGCTGATTCAGGAACTTGACCAAAGTATTAGTAGTATAAACATTTGGTGTAAATTTAATGAAAATCCGTCAAAATTTGTAGGCATGAGAGCGCTTACAAGGTCAATTTTTGGATAAAACGGAGTCATTATTGTGATCAAAGTCCCATAACTCCAACAAAAAGTATCGACCAATGCTGATTTTCGAACTTGACCAAAGTATTAGTGGTATAAACATTTGGTATAAATTTAATGAAAATCCATCAAAATTTGTAGGCATGAGAGCGCTTGCAAAAAAGTGTGACGGACTGACACACGGACTCACGGACGGACGCCCGGCATTTCTATGTCCCCGCTCCGCTTTGCGGCGTGGGACAAAAAATCCCAAATTACACCGACACACCTGACAATTTTTAACAGTTATCTTTGCATAATTCAGACTTTGCATAATTCTGAATAGTGATACTAGTATTCAGTTACAAGTGCATCATACAAACGAGTAAGACTTTACAATATGTGTGATATAGACATTCAAAATGATTTGAAACAATTTGTTTTAAATACTATCAGTATCCAGGTTGTTGAAAAAATTTGTAAATTCGTACATATCCAGAAAACCATCTTTAGGGTGAAGATCTATATGGAGAAACTCTTGGTCCACCAGCTGTGCAAGCTCAAAATGGTTTTGTCTGAAATCACGACGTGATGTCTATTTGCATTATTAATTTTACTTCGATTTGCAAATCCAACAACAAAAAATGTACAAGTGAAATGAAACTCAGTTAAATCTGTCTAAATTGCAGTGAATCAAGTTTAAATCCGAGATGTCACTTACGCATACATAGAAGAGATGGCGAGGACGAAGATTAAGTGTCTCATTGCTGAAATATTTAAATAGTATACAAACGTACTGATGTACTATTTTCTGTAACTTTATTGTAGGTGTAAGTGAGATTATATATACGGTAGTACATGAGTCACGAAAATACAAAAGTCACGTGATAGAACGGGTTTTTTTTATTTCAACATTGTATTAAGAATTCAGTAGCACAAGTTCCAAGATCAACTGTGATCTAACTGTTTTGAACTAGCGTAAAACTTCCAAAACCAACATGCGTTACTTAATAATTTGCTGATTATTTTTATTTCTTTCTTTATTATTTTAACACAGCAACATTTAATATATGTTGCTCATAGCTTTCTGACTCTATTTATCAATTGTTCATGGTGCTCGACATTTCGTTGCCGAATTCAAAAAGTGGATTTATTTTAAACTTTGTCTGAAAACGTTTTGTTCTACGTGCACACACGATCCCTGTCTTGTTTCTACATGTCTAATATTATAGATAAAACTTTACAAAGACTGCAAACAGTCGACCGCTGTCTTTTTTTTGTGTTCCGTTCTCTTATCTAAGCAACACTAGATATTCTGCGTTATATATGTTTGTAATGTAACACATACTGATCTATATTTTACCTAAAAAAGAATTATAACAAGAATATTCAAACAACTCTGTTACAAATTGTAGTTATGTTGTCATAAACATTTTCCTTTTTAGGTCATCTGAGTCACTATGGTGACGTACATTATTGCAATTAGCCTTCGTCCGTCGTCGAGAGCCGTTCGTTTACAAGTTTACATTATAACCTGTTCTTGAAAACTACAAAGGCCAGTTGTAACTATTTTTGATGTGAAGCATCTCTATGGCAAATAGAATCTTAATTGTGAAACTCATGGCTCCACCACATTAGTAATGATGTCAATGAGGCCCCATGAAATCCATGGCCCCAGGGACAGGGATTTAGGCTACAGGGTTAAACTAATATTGTTATATAGTAATAATGTTTTAAATCTAAGAACATTTTCTTTCCTTCTCAAATAAAATTTTTGAAAAAAAACTAAATGCATGGTCATGAAGCCTTCTACCTAAATTGTGAAATTCATGACCTCTGGGACAGAGGTTCAGGCCCAGTGCGGGGCCATTATGACATAGGATCCGATCACAATGGGATCAATTAAGTCAGCTTGGTTTCTTTGTGAAATGCATCTTTAAAGTCTCAATTAGGTCTGGCACGGACAAGAGGTAATAACGCGTGAATTACGTCAGATGTATGAATAATTACCTTAAAAAAGTATTTTAACTAATAAAACAAAACAACCAAAAGAGTTTTTAAAGTTTCTAAATACCGTAGAGATTTTTTTGACGGGACATAAATTTGGCGGATTTTGGCCTATAAGGTATACCATTTATTTTTGCGAATAAATTTAATTTTGGTGAATCCCCTTTTTCTGTATTATATATACCGACTGGAAATTTATTTTGAACATTCGGAAAAATAAATGTACTCAGGCTTCATAAGTCGCTTTTAGGAGGCAATACAATTTTATGTAAGATACTGAACACTTGAATATTTTCAACAGAAATAATAGTAATCAAAATATGTTTAAAATTATACCTAATATTCACAATCAATCTTATTATAATTATAAAGGAAATTACCCTTAATCAGATAATTACCTGCACCTGAGTCGATCATGGATCACAGGTCTCATAAAATAACACTAGCTAACACCCCTGTAATTAGGATTAATTGCACACCTGAAGTATCAGGAAAGTGAAATGGTGTTTGAACTTCTTATTTATAGTAAAATTAGTTTTTTTTTATTCACACCAGTTTTGTATTGATTGTTTAATCATGCACATAGACTGAAAAATAAGCTCAAAAAGGTAATGTCTACATGTTTACCAACAAAATCTAAAAAGTACTTAATTTTGGTGTTTGTAATTTTGATGGATCTTTATAAATCGCGAAAATAGGCCAAAATTACCAACAAAATCTAAAAAGTATTTAATTGAGGTGTTTGTAATTTTGGTGAATCTTTATAAATCGCCAAAATAGGCCAAAACTATATCCCCGTCAAAATGACCTGTCCAGCTATACGGTAAACAGTAGACTAATTGATGGTAAAGCAAAACTATCTGGCCTTTGAGATTAGGTTATTTGAATTTTGTTTACTAAGCTTCTTCACTTTATTTTTAAAAACATAACAATTAAAGCTATCTTGAAGTTAACTAATATAGAAAATTATTTCCAATATGATTTAATGTTCGGTCGTGCACTCTTGTCTTTTTGAAAAGTTTTTCGCCAATGTTATAGGCTTAATTTTCCTTGTTGCAAGATTTCAGGTAGGAGATGGTGGTCATTATCATATTTTGGATTTCATTTTAATTCAGAATGACGCTTAATCAAACGCATATGATAATCCTCAACAGATTTGTGTATGGGCTAAGTACTCGAGTGACCGTTAAAACATGTTGGCTTCTGTTCTGTTTTTAAATAGTATTAATCTAAATTTCAATCAAAGCGAAAACTGTGTTATTTCAGGATTGATTGAATAAGTGTTATATTTCATGTGAACTCAAATAACGAACGACAAAGCTACACACTTATTAACAATTTTAACCAACAAAGCCTTCTTGACTCTCTCGGTCGATATCAGAAGAGTAAAAATAAATTAAAAACCTGGTTAACAAGTAAAACAAATGATGCGCTATTTTTAACCAAAAAAAAAATATTTTGAAAAATTCTTAAAATACCTCGGTTGAATTAAAATAAAACATGTAGAATTTTTTAGTGATTACTTCCCAAAATACACTCTAAACCAGTTTTACATGATCATGATTTTTCTCTGAATAATTGCTTGATTGTGAAGTTCAGGAACTGGGAACTGTAAGATATTGATTGGACACAAAAAGTCACTAAATTTAAATCAACTCAACAAATTCCATACACTTTTTAAAGTAATTTTATTAAGAAAATATAAACATTAACGCCCAAGCTGCGCCTGTTGAAGGTGTTGGATTAGCTACAAGACAAAGTTAAATTTCAATCATGTCAAATAACAAAATTAAGGCCAAAACTTTGAGAAAAGCTAACATTTATTTTTTTAAGGACTCTTAACGTCACAAATAGACATTGTAAGATCAACATTTTGAACACATACATATGTTTACGCGATAATTACATGTACATATACTTATTCTAACTTCCCATCTAGGGAAGATATTAACTTGATATAAATTTTAGAGTACTTAAAAAAGATTCTCTTCTAAAAGACAATTATGCTTCTACAGAAATTAAATTTAATATAGGTTAAATGATTAAGGTAATGAGACGGATGAAGCATACCGTATATTAGTTTTCTTTCCGCGTGTATCCAATTTCCGCTTTGTTTAGGACGATTTGCGAAACGCAGAAAATGAATCAATGTTATTTTGATGCAAAGTTTAGTTCTTGCATTAGAGGTCTCTTTCCTCATAAAGGAAACAGGTAAGCAAAAGTACGATGAACTGTGTTCAGTTAGTTAAGTTAGAGGTAGAATTACGGGATTAAAGGACAAGCGCCAGATAATAGTCAAGTAAGCAAGCCTCGTTGTTAATTAAATAATCCATTGGCAAGCTTATTAAAACGGTCACTTCAGAGGTTTAAACAATCGTG
Source organism: Magallana gigas (assembly GCF_963853765.1). NCBI lineage: Eukaryota > Metazoa > Mollusca > Bivalvia > Ostreida > Ostreidae > Magallana > Magallana gigas. Next base: position 38,679,077 of record NC_088854.1, read on the forward strand.
AATTATAAATTCATCATGACTTTGAAATAGTGAAAATTTGATTTGCGTAAATCTAATATACCTTTCTAGGTTCTGATTCGCGGAAAATTGACGGGAAATAACTGATATACGGTATTTTGTTAAAACATTGAAGGCATTTATGTTCCAATGAAAATTATTGTTTGAATAAGATGAATTAAAAAGAATATTTCAACTCTGAGAAAGACAAAGATATCTGTATCTTTCTAAAAACCATTTGGTTTGATATGAAAATACACTTACATTTAAGTAGTAATGGGAAAATTCATTTTTTGTAACTTGGTTGTCACCTATACAAGAAAGACAATTGTTAATAATCAGTTCACTTGAATGAAATAAAGGTTAAACTTACTCATACATGTTGATCATGAGTACACCTACCGTTAATATCCATTGCTTTGTAAGTGTTATCTACCAGTTCAACCTTCGTTAGAAATCCATCTGTGTTGGTGTCAAGGTAGTTGAAAACTTCGCGTTGCATAAGATTATCCATATCGGAGTATACCAGTTTTCCATTACCTTATGAATAAATTTAATGCGTTTTTTTTTAAATAAAAGCATCAATCAATTCAGTTTGTTATAAAAATTGTCAAATCAAACTATATTAAAGTCATGAAATAAAACCCTCGTATTCACGACTTTTTTGGTTAACCCCGTATCAGTGAAAGTCAAATCATTTAAAATCAAAATCAAAGTAAGACACGAGATTTTACCATCTATCTGTAATTTGCTAAATGCTGCAAATAGAGGATACACATGCATTTCTCTCTAATGTATAAAATTACAGAATGTGTAAAATGGACGTTCAAAATGGTTCAATACAATAAATTTAAACAATATACCATCTGTATCCCTCTCAGTGAATAAAGCTGTTAATTCGTTTTTCTCCAGAACACCATCTTTAGGGTGAAGATCTAGACTTTGAAACGCTTGGTCGACCACTTGTGTTTGTTCAGGATGGTTTTGTCTGAAATCACAAAATGACATGATTTCAACTTGTGTTATTAATCTTACCAGCAATATACATGCAAGTAAAGGTTAGTCAACTGAAACAGTTTGCAATTCCAATACTTATTTAAAAGGTATTAATGAAAGGAATCGTAATTGAAAGCATACAAAATGCAGTTAAATATTTTAAAAAGTTTAAATCTAAGATGTCACTTACGCAAACACAGAAGAGATGACTAGGACGAAGATTAAGTGCTTCATAGCTGAAATATTTGTTTAAAAATAAAAAAAAGTTTTAATTCTTGCTGAATAGTTCTATTATGGATAATCCTTTTTAAAGAATTGTACTTACCTACCGATGTTCCTTTTCCTGTGCCTATACTGTAGGTTTTGTGTGGGTTATATATGCAGTCAAATATGAGAAGTGATAAGGCAAAAGCCACAAGATAGAACGGTTTTTATTTCAACATTCTATTAAAGCGTGTCTATGCAGAATTCGCGAACAGAAAGTCCAGATAAACTTTAATCTATTTAACGTAAAATTGCCAAAGCCAACATGTGTTACATAATAATTTGTTGATCATAAAGACCCCGTTTAGTGTTTAATACTTTTTCATTTATTTTTAATGTAAGGAATAGAACGTTTTTGTTTTAAATGTAACGCATAGTCATAGATACTTAAAATTTGCGCCTGTCTTTTTTCTTTAGCTTTTCGTTGCGGATTTTTAAGTTGGCATATGAAAAAATTGATTTATCATGGAGTTGCCCCCCTTACACACACATTTTAGGGAGAAAGTAAAAATGAAAATGAAAATAAGGAAATACGAGTAAAATTGAAGGTATTCATGTAGGTTAAGTACGCCTCGCTACCCAAGTAAGCCTTTCCCCCTTTTTTTGCTTGTCAAGATTATCTGCATGAAGCTAAGCGGAAGCTAAGATTGTAATTGCTGACATAGAACTTCTGAAATGTAGACTTAAATCGACACTGTTGATATTCTTGTTTTATCAACTTGTTTTTAGTAGCTTGCCTTCTTTTTTTAGAAATTGTACATACGTCTACGTGTAGCATGGCCTTGCGTATCGAAACATTTGAGGATGAATTTGGTCCGCTCCTTGTTATAATATATTTCCAGTTGTATAATTTTTTATTGAAAAAAAAACATGCTAATCAGATAATTTCTATTTTCATTGTCATTGTGTTTAAAAAAGATCAAGAAAGCAAACGATTTGCCGATTTAAAAAAAGGGAAACAGTTTTGAAGGGATCAAATCCGAACCTAAGAACAAAGGTTTATCACTTCATCTTTTCTATTTATTGAAACCCCGCCAAAAAACCCTGTTATTACGTATGACGCCATATAAATTTGGACGTCATAGCTGAAATAATGGGAAATTTGTGTTACGTCAAAGTAACAAAGTTTTGAAGGGACCAAATCCGAACCTATAAACAAAGGTTTTTCACTACATCCTCTTTCTGTATTAAAACCAAGCGAACAAAAAAGACCTGAAATCAATTATAAAGTCATATAAATGTTAATGTCATGGCTGAAATAATGGGTAGTTGATGATGCGTCATAATTAAAATATTTGAGTTATATCCCAGTGACCGGAAACCTTACCTTACATCCTATCCTTTAAGTGATATTTATTAAATCATTTAACGTGAACTGCAATGTCCTCTTCACACATTTTAAATGTATTATCTTTTTATTTTCTAAACAAATTCTTCATTCAACTTGTTAGCAAATCCTGGGTAAAAGGGGATGTGTTCTGATTTTAAAAACTGAGATTTGTTGTTATTAATACTAAAAATGTTACCGATTAATTGTCAAAAATGATACTTACTTTTCATGATATTTTATGATGGTATTTTTGGAAGATCTAGCGTCCACTATACCATGTTTTTGCCCTTAAATGGTCTGTGGATAGTTAAAATCAATGTTTCACTTTAACTATTCTCTTGTATTAGTATATTTCAAATTGTACCTTTTTTTTTAAATTAGAGAAATAATTTGTTTAATTTGAGTATATTTTGTTCTCTTCTAACACTTGTTGGTGTCACATCAATTTTGAAGCCTTTAGCCCAATTATTTCATAGAAGATGAGCAACACAAAATGGGCGCGTCTTAAAGTAAAACCAAAAAGGTATTGGCTGCGCCGCGTAAAAATAAACAGCATGTGCTACATGAAAAAATAGTTGGTTTTAAAATGTTGTTAAAAAGGGTAGAAATTGGATATGATAATACAATAAAGTCATATATATATATATATATATATATATATATATATATATATATATATATATATATATATATATATATATATATATATACACTTTGAATATTATGAAGTGATAATTTTTGAGGGGCGTTGTCAAATATATCCTCTAAGAGAGACTCCTTCTTCCTTTACCCCAACAATTCCAGGAAATCCAGCGATTTTAAAAAGCTGTTCTTGGTTTTTGCGAATTTCCTAAAGATTCAGAGAAAATTTAATAAACTGTGCACAACTTCTTCGAAAAGAAAGACTCTAGGAGCGACAGTAACTGTCCTAAAATGGGTGGACTGCAACAAACCCTTGTCGTCTCCACTGCATAATTGTATTTTCCGGTAGCTAGAAATCTAAGTGTTTCTAAATGTTTTCTTCATTGGAGTAACTGTGCAATTTCTGTGTAAATCACTAGTTCTTTTTCAATCAATCCCTCTAAAAAAATGATACTGGCTAAATCTGTTCGGTGCCTGCATCAAATTCTATGTTGTTAAATGCAATAAAAAAGTCTAAGGCGAAAGTGCGACTTTCCGAAGGAGGGAGTGCGAAGTTGCAAAAGCAAAAGGGCGATAGGAGAATCACACCTTCGCCTTTGCATTTTCGCCTTCGCATCTTCGTGCTTCGCATTTTCGCTTCTTTGCCTTTTCGCTCCTTTGCCTTTTCCCTTCAAACTTTCGACTACGCATCACTGCACTCTTGCACCTTCGCTATTAAGGACACACGAGACGTTTCTCAATTTTAAATAAATTTCCTTGATAGATTATTCCTTATTTATTTGCATTTGAACATGCTAATACCCAAAAATTCTGGGTACATTACAAGGCTATTTTTGGAGTTGCAACATTTTTATTGTTCCATAAATTAACAGGCGAATTGCCATTGCATGGTTAATATATAAATTCATAGTATTTATTTTCTATTGAAACTAATTTCCAATTCAGAAATAGATCTTAAAAAAATTTAATTTTTAAATTAAAAAGTTGAGGTCTTCACTTTGCGGAGGAAGAAAAAATTGAAAATAATGAACGTTAGGTCAAATTTGACGTTAAATGTACATGTGGAAGTGTGAAGGCCGAAGTGATTATAAATTTATAATGATTTTTTTTGTTGAATTACATCATGTATTTGCTCTCATTGACAGTATATCGATAACTGTTTTTAACTTATTTTAATGAAATATTATCTGCCTTTTTTTGCGTTAATATGTTTCAGTTGTACATTTTTTTTGTATATAAGGATTTTATTATCTTATTTGTATAGGATTTTTTTCCAATTCCAAATGATGCAGTCATATCAGTCAATTGATCATCGTTTGAAGAAAAAAATAATCGGAATATAAAAAGAACTAGACGAAAGGTCTTCCGTTTGAGTGCACGATAGTAAACAATAGGGATAATTGTTCTTTTCTATCATTTCTTAACACTTCATTAAATTCCATTGAACCGTCTATCAAAATTTTAAAAGACATTTATTTATACTTAGATTATACTTTAAAGAGTCGCTATTATTGTGATTTTTTGATAAAACTAAAATGGAAATAAAATTTCTCATTTCAAATATAAAATCATAAATCTTAACACAATTGAGGAAGAAAAAATATTCGGCACTCGGGTACTAACATAGTCGACAGGGCACAAGTCCACCATTTCAACAACTAAGCTACGCGGACTCTCGCTTCAGGACTTTGGAGCCAATTATCTCGAGAATTCTTGGATCAATTTTCAAAAAAATTCTTATTCCGAAGTTTTGAGAACGTTGCTATCGAAAAAATAACAAAAGGTAAGAAAAAATGCAAAATTAAGGTTTTTCATTTCCTTCCTGTGACGACCGGAAGCGAAGGCCGACGTTCGGATATGCAAAAGACACTGCGGCTAAAGACTCTCGACCGTCTCTGAAAATTTAAAATTTCTATCTTTAACACTTTAACACTAAAATTGTGAACAAGCAAAAAAATAAAATCATAAATATCTCGAAATCGGATGTGACGACCAAAATGTTGATCTATCAATTTATTACAAATTTTGTGCTGAATAAGATGTGTAAGTTTTGTGATAATCGACTGAAGCGTTTTTGAGAAAACGTTAAGGAAAAAAATAATAGGGGCAAAGAAACAAAGCAATAACAATAAGGTCGTCCGTTTAAAACGGAAGACCTTAATGATTGAACAACTGTAATTCAAAGAGTAGCAACGTTGTCATGAATATTTCCCCGTTTTAAACCGATCTCAATTGAATCATAAAGAAAACTGTGATATGTCAAGATAGTTAAAATAAGTCTAGCATTTCATGAAAAAGGTGAAATTAATAAATGACAACACCAGACATTTAAAGAACAGATTTGATAAATAAAGCTTTTTCGACTCTCTAGCTCTAGGCCGTGATTAGATATATTAAAAGATCTCGAACAACCTTAGGCGAATTTAAATGAAAGCTACTAATTTCTTAGGTCTTCTGATTTCTTCCCAAATAAATTTCAAACGGATTCCACATGATCTTGATTTTTTTTTTTTTACTAACAAAGAATTATTTTATTTTCTTAACAATTGGTAAATTATGGATTTCATGCAACAAATTCCCTGGTTTATTTTATATTTATTCAAAATATATAAACATTAACGCCCAAGCTGCGGCTGTTGAAGTTGTTGAATTAACTACAAAAAATGATAGATTTAAATCATGTGAAAGAACAAAATTAAGGCTTGAATGTTGAGGATGACACAATTCATCACTATTGTTTTGTTTCATCCGCTCTGAATGTAATATATAAAACATTGCACCCTTTCTTGGAGAATCTTAAACTTGATATGATTTTTAAGGGACCTAAAATGATCCTCATTTAGACAGACAGCTATATTTCTATAGAAAATAAATTTACCAGAAGTTAAATGATAAAGGTAATGAAACGTTAGAAGGATAATTTATGAATGAATGTTAAAACATTAATGGCATCTATTATCTATTGATCACTAGTGTTTCAATAAAATTAATTTAATTATTTAATTTTGAGAAAGGCAATGTTATTTATATCTTTCTTACAACCATTTGGTACAATGTATGAAAATACACGTACATTTAAGTAGTAATAGGCAAATTCATTTTTTGTAACTTGGTTGTCACCTATAAAAGAAAGACAATTACTATTAAATGTGTTTCATTTGAATTGAATGAAATTGAAACATAACACATTCATAAATTTTGATCATAAATACACCTACCGTTCACATCCATTGCATCTACCAATTCAACCTTCGTCAGAAATCCATCTTTGTTGGTGTCAAAGGAGTCGAATAACTGATGTCGCTGGAGATTATCAATAGCATGGACTGCAAACTCAGCGTATGTAAGTTTCCCAATTTTATGAATAAATTTCGGCTTCATATATGAATTACGTTCAAACTAAACTATAGTAAGGTCATGGGATAAAATATTAAGTTATACAGGTACAGAAAACGTTTGTAGTCAGGACTTATTTTAGCAAACACAATGTTAAAATTTTGCCATTGAACCCCAAATCATTAGGTAAAGCAAATCAGACGCACATGATGGATAGTTTTTAACATTAATCAAGAATTTGCTAAATGCTGAATATGAAGATGCAAGAACATAGTACAAATGCATAAAAAATTGCAGGAACATCTGAAACGGACGTCAAAAAAGATTCATTTCAAGAAGTTTTGAAAATATACTATATATCTGTATCCAGGTCTGTAAAAATAGTTGTTAATTCGTTTTCCTCCAGAAGACCATCTTTAGGGTGAAGATCTAGCCGGAGAAATGCTTGTTCGACCATTTGTGTATGTTCAGGGTGGTTCTGTCTGAAATTCCGAATTAGTATAACGTGATGCTAACTTAAAATATTAATCTTACCAGTTATCTAAGTAAAGGTTTGTCTACTGAAAAAGGTTTGCAATTCCAATAATAATGAATGTATCAATATTTGAAATGAAGTAAATTATTTTAAATATTAAAATCCAAGATGCCACCTACGTGAACACAGAAGACACGGCTTGGACGAAGATGAAGTGCCTCATTGCATCAAAAGATTGTTTTTTTAAATATAATATTTTCTTTTGTTGAAAAGTTCTATAAATGACTATTAAAACTATTTCAAAAAAGTGCACTAACCTACCGATGTTCTATTTTCTGTAACTTTTCTGTGGGGTTCAGGTCAGGTTACATGTATATACATACTGTCGTATATGGGTAATGATAAGAGATAGTCACAAGATAGAACGATTTTGATTTCAACATTGTATTTAAACGTGTCTAGACAGAATTTTCTACCACAGTTTTAAGATAAACTTTGATCTATTTAGCGTTGTACTGCCAAAACCAACATGCGTTTCTTACTAATCTGCTGATGATTCTAAAATCTTTTATTGTTTAAAAAAAAACTTTTCATTTTTCATTTAAGCCTAGTAACGTTTTTAATATGTTGCTGAAAGCGTTTTAAAGATATGTATAAATTACACATGTTGTTTGTCATTGCTTTGTGATTAATCCAACAATGTTGATTTATCTACACATTTGACTGGAAAAACATTCTACGTGCAAATACGATACCATTATTATTTCTTGATTTCTAATATCATATATTAATAGACCTTCACTACTCTCCACAAACTACAAACGTTTCAACCAATCGACCGCAGTAATTGTGTTCTATTCTCACATCTAAATAACGTATCCTTTTTTTACATTTTATGTTAAATTGCAAAAACTAGTGACGTTGAAATTCTGTAAAAGACTTTATCCCTGGTGTGCTGAGGGCAAAATGCCCATGATCATCTTTAGGAAATATTTACATAATGTACCTGCAAGTCAAGAAGAGCTCTGTACAAAAACATTGTGAAATGCTCAAATTTTAAAGCTTATTTATTTGGATTTTTTCCAGTAAATGACATGTGGTAATAACGAACAGTGAATGTTATTTCAGGGGCAAAAATTTAATATGCTAATGTTTAAGGCATATCTGATGGTTAATTTGTTTACCACCCAGCCTTCTTAATAACAATTTTTATTATTGATTAGTATTTCAAAATCTCTATACTAATATTCTATACTAATGTACAATATAGACAGTTTATTCTATATATTTTCGCAGCGTAAAATCAGAAGTGTACAGTTTTGGGTAGCACTGTTCGTTGAGGCGAATAAACAAATTAAACTTCTGTGTACAGTCAAAGACTAGCCGATATTTGAATGTTAGATGTTAAGATAATTAATAAGTATCGTAGATAATTGATAATACCACGTGTTTTGTGTTGATTATATATCTATTCATATACTCAATTCATGACAAAGTTATTAAATGGCCAGTTTTGCGTTTAACAGATTAACATATACCGCAATTTGTCGGATATAATACGCACATTTTTGCTATAAAGTTTCATCGACAGAAAAGGATGCGTATTATACATTCAAATGGAATTTTAATTTGACGCTCTTTTTAACAGGTAATACATTGGCTATCGTAGTTTATTATATAGCCTTTACTCGGAAATGCTACCGTTGTTTGTTTAACATATTTCAACAATTGAAATTTTTTGTTTGGACGTATTTAGTAGAAAATGTTAGCTTTCGTTGATAGATAAATTGAATTAAAACGGCCATCTAAAATTTATATATAAACTGTTTATTCAGCAATCCGAGCTGTGCATCCACCATCTCCGTGTACGCCGCCATTACAGATGCTTTTTAATATATTTGTGCAATAGAGCCAAAATGAATATATTCGGCGTTTTTTTCCCTTCACTGAAACCTGGAATAAAAAGCCACCTGCCTTAAGCAGCCAGTTTGTCATTGTCCCTCAGGTGACCTCTTAAAACAGGTGCCACTGTACATAAATGTGTGACATAAAACAGAAATATTAACGCCAAATAATTGAATTTTAAGGGTATGTTGAATGACTTTTAACAATATATTTACGTTTTAGTATGATTAAATAAAATTTCGAAGAGATTTAAATTCAAAAGAAAATAATAACTTGTTGAATGCTTTTGTTTAAGATTTTTACGCGGTTAAACAAAAAAAGGCAAATAACGTGTAGTTCTAAGTTAAACCATAGCATCATTTAGTGTCTAATCCAACATTCTATTTCATATTTTGGTATGTGGTGCATAAAACATGAAAACGGACATAACATTCACATCATTTATGCTAAGTGGGTTTATGTCAAGAAAAAAAATTTTGGACACACAGTTTTTTTTATCGATTTTGTTTTATTTTTCATAAGTATTAGTTTCATGAGAGATTAAAGGAAATGATTTGTTAACAAGTAAATATGAACTGATTGGTACGTTTTATTTACAGATATACAGATTGGTCCGTTTTATTTACAGATATATCAAACAGTTAGACTTACAATTTCTATGATTTAAGAATGTATTATTCGGAGAGAGCTATACAAATCGATCAATATCCCATTATTTTCTCTATTTCACTCATATATGTATACTTTACAATATCATATTTATCATATTTAAATAAAATGAAAAATAGTTTAGAAGGAAGCAAATTATTTTCAAAGTAAACATTTTTATGACTTTGGATGGAGACTTTGTTCTTAAAGTTTATATTCTGTACTTTTGGGTTTAAAAACAAGAACGAATTCCATAAAATTAATTTTTTTCTCCTGCTTTGTATTAATTCATTTCTAATTGTACATTTTTTAAAGAAAACGCAATTCCCTATCTTGATCGGCTCTGTTTATTCAATTTTGATCAAGTAAACAAACGAATTGTTTTATTCATCAAATTAAGACAATCTTCATGACGTCATTTCTATTTTATGGCGCCACTGTGGTGATAAATTTTTACACATTTATATTTAATGTGATTTTTACTATCTTCCACCTTATTTTGAATTTTATTTCAAAAAAAAAAACTTGAATTTTGGAGGCGAAAATGCACAATACCGAACATAGTCCTTTAACTGACCAATTTGACTGATTTCTGAATATTAATAGACTTTACAATATGTGTAGAATAGACCTTCAAAAAGATCTGATACAACTACTGGCCTGCGACCAGTTCTCGCTGAGTAGCATTTCTCGCCAGTGCATTTTAACGTCATTTTTCGTGTTTAAGTTTATGTACAAACAATAAGTTAACAATGCACTGGCGGGAAATGGTACACGGCGAGATCTGGTTACACGCCAGTAGCCATAAGCCAAATACCATCAGTATCCAGATTAGTGAAAATAGTTGTTAATTCTTTAATCTCCAAAAGACCATCTTCAGGGTGAAGATCTAGAAACTGTTGGTTGACCATCTGCGCATGTTTAGAATTGTTTTGTCTAAAATCATGAAATAGTGTGACCTGATGTCAACTTATGTTATCAAACTTACCAGAAACATAACGAAAGGTTCATCCACTAAAAAGATTTGCAATTCCAATACTTATAAAGATGATATTACATGTGCAGTAAATCATTTTAAATGTTGAAATCCGAGATGTCACTTACGCAAACACAAAAGAGAGGGTTAAAAGTTCCAAAATCAGCTAAAATGTTTTGAACGAAAAACACGAAATACGATTTCTTTTATTTATGACCAGAATAATTATGCAATACTGTTACTAATTGAAATATTTTTTCTCAAGGATATCTATTTTTTTGTTTTTTAACTGTTATGTCCTTTTTCAAGAGAAAGAATTATCCCATTAAGCTTCTAAATGTCAATATTATTGAATTCGTCAATTGATTGGTTAAATGTGTTATGAAAGGTTTTTTTTTAAAGTTACCTCTACAAACAACAACAACGAATACGTATTAAAATTTGAAGGTCTTGTCAAGATTTGACATGAAATTTGACGATACGTTTTGAATTTAACTAGTTATACAAATGACAGGATGGTATATGTAAAAGGACAAACGAAAGTCTTACACACGTTTTTTCTTACAATTCAGTAATTCTCTTTATCAAATACATTCAGCACAATATACTATGTCCTACGTACATTATAAGATAAAACAATCTGTGTTGTTTAAAACCTGAATATTGTAAATATTTAAGGCAGTTGATGCGTCGTTGCTCTCGCTCTTTAATGATATCGAAACAACAAATCCCTTTCATTGTTTTATGATAAATGTATTTGCCCATGTTGCTGTTGTTGAAGAAGGTGATGTATTATCTAAAAAGGAAATTTATAATTATTACAGTGCTGCTATCGTGAAAGTTGACAAAACTATCCTATCCTATCCTATATCCTGTATCCTATATCCTATCCTGCAAATAAGCTCTATCCTATCCTATCCTATCCCATACCTTCAAAATATACGAATGCAAGTTAAATGAAACGAAATTTAAGAATTAAATGATTTTATCAATTAATGTAGTACTCAAAAAGAATAATTAAATCTTAAAACCGAATATTCTTCGAGCGGAATAACTTACTTACCTGTGCTACGGTAAAATTAAATCGTACGCGGGATGGACACAATAACGTAAACAAACAGGTAAGCGATTCGATTTTTGATTTTATTATATTTATGCATTAAAAACAGATAAACAACTTCTATCCACTTATTGAGGAACTGTTTAGTCACATATTGTTATCAAATCATTTTCTTATCACATATAACTGAGCGTAATTATCATCATTCGAGCGATTCGTTCGGCGATAAATGTAAACACGATCTGGAAATAAATAATTCCTTTAGGAAGTTTATATCGTTTATAGTTAAACTACTCGGAGTTATTTTTAACGTATAAATTCTCAAGCATTTATAGCTAGCTAACATTTATTAATTCGATATGTTCAGGGTAATATCGGACAGAAATATGCGTCCCTAGCTGTTATTGGGCATCGAAGAAATTACATGAAACGTGAAACAATGTATGTGTCTTGTATACATGTTTACCTTTTAAAATGCCGAATTGTTCGTTTATAAATTCAAGCTTTTATTACTTTGCAGACTTTAAATGAAGTAAATACAGAAATCTATTTCTGACGTTGTCAAATGTTGCATCGAATTCTCGCAGTAACTCCGTACTTGCGTACGAATTGACAAAGATGTAGCGCCGACATTTTAGCGCGCATCAATGTTATGCACCGCGTTCTTGATATAATAATTATTCTTAAATGGTTTAACTTGTAAAATGTATTAAATTGACATTGAAAATACATTGTTTAGCAAATTTTCGTTTCGCAAAATAACTCTGAAATTTATACTCGAATCTGATTGGCTACAGGATGCAGGATAGGATAGGATAGGATAGGATAGGATAGAACTTAACTTTTATATTTCTATCCTATATCGTGCATCCTGCATCCTATCCTATCCTATCCTTGTCAACTTTCAGGATAGCAGCACTGTAGTTGATACATTATTAAATTGATATTAAAGAACAGCATTAATGATTAACAGTGAAACATTGTTGTTTAGTTTTATGCGCTTTTAACATCACATATAAATACAATCAAATCAACCAATATAATACTATTTCTAACATTACGTTCAGACAATTTTGGGAGGTATAAACAAATTCAATATATAAAACCCTCAAATTGATCGTTATAATAATTCATCAATTATGTTTTTTATGCGGATGTCTTTCGATGACTAATCTTATTTTTAAATGCTGAAACGTCTACACATTTTATCATTTTTTAATGTTGATGCACTGTGCTACTATCCTGTCTAAAATAATAAATAAAAAAATAGCTTGAAGTTATCTTTACCCACAATTGGAAATGCTTTTGCATCTTTAATCTAAATGTAGTTCAATAATCAAGGAAGGTAGACTGACAACAGCTTTTATGAAAAACAAGTTCCTTATTTTTACAACTATTTAATAAATAACATGAAATTAACTTACATTTGTGTAGTAATGGTCAAAGTCAGTTCTCGAGACTTGATTGTCACCTATTAGAAAAAGACTATGGTTGAAATTCTTCACATAAATGATTTTATATAATTCACATGAAGATAATTGAGGCTAAACTTATGCAACACATTAGGACGATTTTTTAATGAAGGGAAAATATCTTTGATGACAAAGATCATTTTTTACTCGGAAATAATCAAAAAATCAAAAACAAATTTCCTACGGAAACTTATAATTGGAAATGTTGACATCTTTTCTTCATTCAGAAGTCACTATGAACACCTAGCACACTTTTCAACGTTATTATCCGGGTACTTCATCTCGCTTGCAATGCAAAATCCTGTATACTTTCAAGCTAGCTTGATTTTATATGTATGCATTTTTTCCCTGTATTTACATGTAATGGGACTGGCATCTACTATAGCATTGAATGATTTATTTTTGACGTCGTCGTGTCAATAACTGCCGTCAGGTGAGCAGACAAATTGATATTTCTTGACTGTTATGCATACCCCAATGGCAATTGAGAAGCGATCGAAACTTAAATGGAGGTAGAGGGGTGACTTTACAAAGGAGAAATCTAAGGAATTATATATTAATATTTATTAAACATTATTCGGGGGGGGGGGTGGGGGTTAGGAATATTAAATAATTAACGAAATGTACCGCATACAATTCCTGGGTCAGAGTATAGTATTGATCATTATTTAACCTACCGTTATGATCCATTGCATGGTAATTGTTATCTACCATTTCTTCCTTTGTTAGAAATCCATCGTTGTTGGTGTCAAAGTAGTTGAATAAATCGTGTCGCATAGGGTTATCGTGAGCATGGGCTGTAAATTCGACGTATGACAGTTTTCCATTTCCTATAAAAAGATATAACTTGAAAATATATCTTTAATTACGTGTGTTACAGTTGATTTAGTTTAATATATAAATTGTTTTAGAATTCAAATAGTGTTGATCATTGGTGGTAAAAAATATATTACGAGTGGCTTACACGGTAAAGACTGATTATTGGCGGGAACTGAAACAAGGACTAAGTTTATCGTTGAGAGCATCATTCAATCATTAAATGCTTAATTGTTTGGATATAGTCGGTCCTATAACACACAAAACTGTTTAGACAAATTGATTACCGCGTTTTATAGGACCGACAATATCCGAACACGTGCATTTGATGCTTAAAATTGTTTTTATGTTGATTTTTATAAAGTAGTTTTGCATCGTCGCTCTAAAGATTTTTAACCATCATATACGCTCTCTGTAAGGGATACATGTAAGTACAGAATATGGAACACCCAGAATAGAAAAATAGAAGATTTAACGATATTTTTTTTTTATCAAACTACTTATTAAATTTGCTGTGTACATATAGGTTTGAACGCATTATTAAAAGTGACAATAATACAAAGTATTCTTTATTCAAAACGTGTGCCTATGCGCAGTGATTACTGATTAGGCTTTGTCGTTTGTTATTGAACATTGGATGTCACTGATTTCCAGTACAAAAATTATGAAAAATATACATTCAATGTAAATATAAAACAGATCCACTAAGGTGTAGTCTTTGAATGCTCAGTCAGAACTACTAGTATTTGATGCATTTGAATATACATATAACGTTGTTCTGAAATACCGGTATTACAATATTACTAAACAGGGTTTATAAAATGATCATCTATAGTAAACTGAATGGTAGAATTAATGTCAAACCAACTACCGTCTGTATCCCGTTGTGTAAAAATAGTTGTTAATTCGTTCATTTCCAGAAGGCCATCTTTAGGGTGAAGATCTAGCCGGAGAAACGCTGTGTCGACTATCTGCGCAATGTCATGATGGTGTTGCCTGAAATCACGAAATGACGTGACGTAATGTCATCTAGTAACCCTTTCTTAAGAAAGGTTCATCCATTGAAAAAGGCTCGAACCTCTTAAATATATTAATCTTTTACTAAAATGAAGCAAAATATATTGTGTGTTTAGACGTAATGAATGATGTAAAATTCTAAATCCATTATGTCACTTACGCAAACACGAAAGAGATGGCTATGGCGAAGATTAAGTGCTTCATTGCTGAAACATATTTTAAAAGAAATGACTCTGTCCCATTTAATTCTTCATACAAATAGTTTCATAAAGCTCAAATATTTCGAAGAAGGCACGCTTACCTACTGTTGTTTTCGTTAATGTGACTATAGATTGGCTTAAGGTGAGATTTTATACACTTTTATATACGAGTAAAGATAAGGCAAAAGTCACAAGGGGGAACGCTTTTGATTTCAAAATGATAAAGCGTCTTTACGCAGAATTTAAGTACACTTGTTCTTGTTTAACCTTAACCTATTTTACTTAAAACGACTAAAACCGACATATGTAACTTAGTAATCTGTTGGTGATTGTAAAACCATTTGGTGTTAAAGAGTTGTTTATTACGTTATTTTCCCCATTTAAACCCATTCAAGTAAATTGTGTGTTGTACAGAGATCTCGAAAACATGTATCTTGTGACACTATTCTTTTAGCATAGTCTGCTTTTACCTTTGCATTTTAAAGTCTTGTTTTAAAGCTAGCAAAATTATCCCCCCCCCCAAAAAAAAAATTAAAAATCACCTATTGGTTATGAATTGAGGTATACTCACTTATATATAACAGTTTTATTATCAGTCATAACTACAATATCAAATTCTTGAGGTACCATAGAGGCGGTGTTTTTCTTTTTCTTTGAAACCGAATTGTAAACAAATAAACCATCAATTGAAAACTATGAAATACTGTTGATTAAAGAAAATTGCATTACTTTTTTAGCTTTAGAATTTGATATTTTGTTATTTCTTTATATGGATCTCTTCTTCTCAAGTCTTTAAAATTCTAAATTTAAAAAGTTTCACAAAATCACAATTTAAACCAGCAAAAGTAAAAAAAAAATATTAAACAAAAAAAGCACAGCATGAATACAGTAGAACATGCAATTGATTAACATTTTATTGCTGTCTGATCCATTACAAAATCAAATTTACTTTGATAAAGCAATCCATTTTTTACATAATGAAAAAACCTTGGCAATTTAGATTGTTCACCTTCAATTTGATTAAAGAGTTTATCTTAAAACATTATTTGTATCCCATTTTGAAAAGAAGTACTTGTCTTTTTTTATTATCATACTTCCATCCCCCCCCCCCCCGTAAAAAATAAATAACGATGACCAACGATTCGAAGTAATTTTGCAATTCTTTTTTAATTGATAAATACTTAACAATCTAAGGTCATTTTTTAAAGGGCTTTGGGAATACTGTATGCATATGATTATATAACTGTTGGAAATAATTTTAAACGATGTTTCTTATTATTCATCTAGTTGAACCTAGCAAAATTGTGTCACATCTCAAGATCACCAACAGACACATAATGAAGAAATAATAATCCAATTTAAAAGAAGTTTCATATAAAAACCTTAAAATGTTATGATACATGTAACTGCGTAACAAAACAAAAATATCTAAATCCTGGGGAAAATTCAATGTGGTAAAGACATTTTCATTTGTATTAAAAACGCTTTTTTAATGTTAAATACCCGTTGTTTTATATGAAAAAAAAACCCCATAATATTTATTAGTTCAGCTTTATAGACACTGAACATGTTGAAATAAATGATATATAACTGCAACTTTTTACCATAACATTTTACCGCATGTGCGACATTATAACAGTTCGACACAGGAGAACGTTCTACAATGATCGTGAAGTTTTGAAATATATGTCCTTGGATTTCAGTCTGTTTTGTTTCGTCTTTCATTGGATATTCCTTACCAGTGCAGTGGTTGTCATAATATTTTTGTTCAAGACGCGTTTATCCAGTGAAACGTGATCGGGTGAATGAAATACCTGAATGCGATGAAGCATGAATAGTGCTCTCGGTTTTATATAGGGGATGTGAAGCAATAAGAAGAACAATAGAAATCGACAACTAATATGGCGGTAGTCGGAGAAAAAAGGGAAATAATGCGTATTTCTGAATTCAAATCAGCTTTTAAAACTGATGTTAAAGTCTTTCATAGAATATCAAAAAAGGGCGTTAGAAAATTTTACCAGTACATAAAGAATATCGTTTTAGGGATATTATTTATAATTTGTATTATTTAAGTGTTTAACTTGACATAGTACTGCAGAACAATAATAAGATTTACTATGACTATCCCAATTAATTTATTTTTAAAAGGAATTTTATTATAATCTCTTAACCATTAAGGTTGGAATATTTATTTTAATAAATATACGGCATCAAAGTCTATTATGTTGTAACATGAGTTCATGTTCTAGTTCTAGACCTTTTATCTAAGTGTGGTCTCAGTGACAAATGGCTGACTATGATTAGCAAATCGTTTATGTGATTTCTCAATATTGAGGTCTAATTTTTTTACCAGGCCTCTTATCTAGCGTTACACAATCTTCCAAAGAAGTCGCAAAAGCCATATAACCAAGAGGTGCTGCGGTAAGAAAAAATGAAGAGACACTGATTAAAGATTAAAACAGTAATATACAAGAGTTTAATGATTTATTACTATTTTATGACATTTATTTCTTATTTAAGGTTAACACCATGAAATATATAATAATAATCACAGCAGTCCCCATCGTATATTCGTAAGTTAAAAATAATAGGGGTCCTCGTTTGATTTAATACATTTTAGTTGAATGTGATTCTTTTGGGGAAAAAAGTAAGTAGAATTATTGTAAAGTATAATCACTTAAACTACACACTTAAACTATATCACTGTATATTTTAGAAATATTGCTATTACATGTATTTCAAAATGAACATTCTTTTTAAAGTTAACACACGTCTGTATATGTGTGTGTGTGTGTGTGTGTGTGTGTGTGTGTGTGTGTGTGTGTGGTGTTGGGCATCGACAGTTTAACTTATCTCTTATATTATCGTTGGGTTTGCAATTTAATGGCTTTAACTGTGGCTTGTTACAGCGCACTTTTGAAAAATTACGCACTTTGAGAAATATTTCCAAAGTGCGTTAATTTTGGGACCAGTTTTATGCACTTTGAAAAAAATTATCTTTTTCAAAGTGCGTTGATATCGTTGATATTAATGCACTTTGAACAAAAATTTGTTTAGGGTTTAGTTGAAATATTTGATACTTTTCTATACAATAAATGATTGTTTTAACCTCTATTGCAGTGATTTATTTGATTAGAATTTGAAAAGAGGTTTTAAGAGCATGTCTACGAGAAAACCATGCAAATATGGAAAAAAGCTGCGGCAGCAAGTCTCAAGAATGAACAGAATTTTATCATAGATTTAAAGGATACCCATCTAGAGTCAGATATATGATGTTTGTTTTTGCACTGGATGTTTCTATTTATAGTAACGGCCAGTATTGCATTCTGGTTAATTAGCCTCTAAAATCTAAAAAAGTTAAGAGAAAAATTGTCAAATTCAGTAATTAATTACAAAATGTATAAACAATGTTTGAAAAAAATAAGACTATATTCTTAAAGAGGAAGTTCAAACCTTTAATTGTTGCATATTTTTTTTCATATATCTATTTACACCATGAAGTCCCAAGGGTGTAAATGTTGGCAGGATGCCAAGAAATGATAATTATACATTTTTGTCAATTTTTCAGAAAGAATTTCTCAGAAAATGGCATATTATTTTTTGAAATTTTGTGTTAACAAGAAACTGTTTGATGTAATGTTACAAATATATAAAATCCATCTTTGGACTCTCAAGGACTAAAAAGTAATAAATTAACAAAAACATCCCATTTTGAAATAAAATAAAAATTTTTGGTTTTTGAAATTTTATTTAACAAGTGATTTTAATCCACTGAAGTCAATATTTGTAATTAAACATGAAAAAAACACCCTATTTTGCTTTTAATTAAAAAAAAATTAGTGGATATCATTGTTTCTTATAGAATTCTTTTTCATTACATTTGCATTTCATTACTACTGTTAGAATTGTCTCCCCTGTTGCGCTCTTCTGTAGAGAAGGTAAACTAGTCAGAATGTTGACAAAGCTATACAAGTTCAAGTTCAGGCTACATGTGTTAGTATTGAGAAAGGCTGTGAGTGTTGTTAATATATGTTATGATATTGAATGATTTTAATTGCACAAAAATTGCCCCATCTTGTTAGTGTTATTCACTATATCACATACATATTGAAGTTTGATGGAGACTTGTATCTAGTCTATAAACTGCTATTTTCTGTCCCAATATAATTAAGCAGCACATTTGGACGAATTTTAATCAAAATATACAAACTTGTGATAGAAGTACAATTAAAATAGATGAAGGGGAAATTTTCCAAGATAATCTCATTCACAGATTATCATATTTTACTCGAAAAAATCCACAAAAACGAGAACTGATTTCTTACAAAGATTTAATTTATAATGGGGTATGACCTGAGCGTAGCCTGGTCACGCTAAGATTATTCTTTCTATGTTGAAATAATTCGGATTTCACAAGGAATGCCTCGTGCAATTTTTCATGGTTATCATCGGAGTCTGTTGCAATAGACATCACATTTCTATTCGTGTCCATTTCACTGGCCATCTAAAAATTACCCTTTAGATGTTAAGGTTAGACTTCATGGAATCTTGAAATGACGGGGAGGGGGCCAGGGTTTTTTAAGTTCTTGAGAATGTAACACAGTAAGTACATCTGAAATTAATAGAGAGGTCTACTCCCTACCTCTCTATTAGCAATTGATCTCCTCTTGGAAAAAACTAAAGTTTGTATCTTTTCTTAAAATTAAAATATAGGTGTAAAGGAAAAATGAGGTGTTAGGTTACACTTTCCCCCGGGGATCTCAACCTGCGAAAACCACAGATGAATACAAACATAAACTACCGGTATAAAAAAGTTATCCCAAATATTAAAATAGACATCATAGCTTGTTTTTGTGGGATTGTTATTTGGGATGTTATTTAATTATAACCCATCATAAGAAGACCTGGTCCCAGAGTTATGAAGCAGTCTAATAAAAAAGTCAAAATTTTTACACTCTCTTATTGTCATGTGATTAAAAAAAATTGAAAAAATGAAATGCTAATAAAATGGTCTCTATATTATATTACGCTGATATTCTGCTGATATTTACTAATTTTAAGTGTAATTTATGATGTATCATATTTTTTATTAACATTTTTTCAGGCTTGATATCGGGTCCCTCTACCCCTCAAACAATAAAAGTTCAATCCTTTATACTGTCGGACAAAAATAATTACCAAATTTACCTTATTCTATGATCATTTAATGTGATGGACATTCATTGGCAATTGATACCACACCACTTCCACATTTTTAAAAACATTCTGTTAAATTCAACAAAGATATGTTTAATCATTTTTTCATGGAGGTGATCCTTTTGTTTTTTGTTTTTGTTTGCTTGCTTGTTTTTTTTTTTTTGGGGGGGGGGGGTTGAAATTTGGTCCTACTTCCTGAATTAAAAAATCACTAGATCAAGTATAAAAAATGAAATGATCAATACATAATACATGCACAGAGAGAGAGAAAGAGAGAGAGAGAGAGGGAGGAGAGATTGTCAATCTGTGGTAAACAATATGTAAAATTACACACCAAAAGAGCCCGGCTCTAAGTATTTCAGTACTTTGAATTGCACCCCCCCCCCCCCCCCACTTTTTCTGCAAAGTTAGACCTAAACATTATGAACATAGCATCATAGAGGATTCAGCCCCCCCCCCCCACACTTTTTCTAGCAGTAAAGATAATTGTTCCTACATTTACCTTGAAAGATTGAGAAGTTGGAGTCACATGCATACTAGTCCCCCCCCCCCTCCCCCTCCCCCCCACGGATTAGGAATTTCATGATTTGGGGAAAAACATTTTGGTAGGTAAGATTTGTATAGGTATTTTTTTCCCCAATATTTCTAAGAATTAGTCAAGCCCCCCCCCCCCCACTTTCAATTTGCTTCCGACGCCAGTGAATGTGTAGCACTGGCAAATAAGTCCAATTCAGCTTACATGTATATTCAAATTCCCATTTTCCCATGATTTCTCGTGTTTTAATGGCATTGATTTAAAAAAAAAAACCTGAAATGTGTTGAAGCAATCCTTCAGTTCAGTAAAATATTGTTTGGCTCGCGAATGTCTGGTTTTTTCCCCATAATATACATGTTACAATGTAAAGCTTATGCCAAACTACAGATTCTGGAGAGTTTTAAAAATAGAAAAATGTCCAACTTTAAGACAATATATTTGCAATATTATTGAGAGTCCAAAGACAGATTTTTGATATAATGTAAAGATAAATGTCCTTTTATAACTAGAAACAGATTTAGTGAATTTAAAGTGCCATTTTCTGACCTTTAAGCATTTAAAAAATGTATATTTTCACAATTTTACAAAAAGTTGGAAACATGCCAGATTCGTGACCTATCTGCACTTAACAGAAAGAATATATAGGAATTCTCACAAAATGAATTACACAAGTGTACCTTGTTAGTGTTAACTCTAAATGACTTTTTGAATTCATATTTAAACTAAACTCAGAATTCTTAACATTAATTTGGTAAATTATACAAACTTTTATTCTTGAAAGGGTCAAAATGCTATTTTTAGTAACAGTGCTGCAGAACCAAGTTTAGACTGACCACATCAAAAAAAATTTTGTGGCAAATTAATTCATATAGATGCACATTGTTACACACAAAATATGAAGTTGATCAGAGAACCTTGCTCCCACCACCTTTTGCATGGTTTTCTCGTAGACATGCTCTTAAGTCGATACACTGCCAGATACTTTAACACATCATTGGAGAAAAACTGTTTGGCCAGCTAGGTTTTTTTCAATATCACTGTACTCAATTTATTTAAACAAGAGTCCCATGGCGCCACATCGCTCACCTGAGCAACAATGGCTTTATATGGGTGTACAAAGGATATTGTGCCATATGGCCCCTCGGTAGAAAAACCAAAAAAGAATACAATAAAATAAACTGTATCCAAATTTTACACTTATTTTCCTACACCTAATCTTTGACATTGAACCCTTATGAAATACCAGTTTTACCAAAATGAGATCCTATGCAAGATATAAAACTAAATTTTTGGTAGGGGTACACTGTTAACTCAAATTCCCTTTATTTTAGTTCTGCCCCCTCACTTTGTAAAACGATCAAATTATATTTGAGAATATGCATATCTAGAGGTACATATTCATCTTCAGCTACATTGTACTAGCTAGTTATTGTATTTTATTTTAAAAAAATTCTACACGTATGAGAAGAAAATTGTACCTCAAGGCGCTCAAATTAAGAACATTCAAAAATTTGATTGGTCTTCCATATCATGAATGATTGTTGTTTACCAGGCATGAACTCGTGCGACGTTTTATAACCTTACTCAATTGATCGATGAATATGTTATCATGTGATATACTTTTTCTTGGCAAAGTCAGACATAGCAGTATTCAAAAAAAAATCTTTTTTGCTTGTTTAGATTTCTGATAAGGTCTAGCCACCCCCAACCCCCTCAATGAGCCTCAGACTGCAATGTATTGGCAGGCATATCGCTCTATTTTACTAAGGCCCAACCTTTATTTATATATATGTTTTTTAAACAAAGTTGGTGTAGATTCATCGTAAAAGGAGGGGGCCCAAAAAAGTTATTACAGCATATCATCCTTTTAAGGGGGCTGGGGGGGGGGGGGGTGGCTGCCATTTTAGACAATATTGATCTCCTTTAAAAAGAAGAGCACCATATAAAGATAATGGAAAATGATAAAATTTTATAATAAAATATATGAAATTTTTCTTTATCAAATAGTAATTGATAGCTTCAGAAATCGCATATAAAATTTTCAAATAAATCTGATGGTTTTATATTATATTATATTTTGACCCCCCAACCACCTTAATTTTTCTGTACAAGTATTTAACGTCAAGTGAGACATTTCTAGTGATAGATCGAAATTTCAGCGTCAATCGCAGAATTATAAGCAAGATTCTGCTTGGTTTGAGTCAGTTTTTTGTTCAGAGGAGTTAATTAAATTCAACTAAAAATTTTTAAACTTGGTATTTCCTCTTCAGAATGAACAAAAGCATGGCTTCAGTTTTGTGAGCAAAGTTCTGTATCTTGCTTAAAATTCGAAACTTGACACAGCTGAATATGGTTTGTAAAGAGAAAATTGTAAACAATTAAAACAGAAGAAACATGCACTAAAACAAAGAGCACAATTTATTTTTCATAATATATAATATATATATATATATATATATATATATATATATATATATATATATATATATATATATATATATATATATATATATAAATACATACCTATATATTTCTAGCAGCAAAAACGATCTCCGTTTAGACTGAAAATGCACAGCATCTTAACAAAGCACGTTGCATTATAATCAACCATTACATAGAGATCATACCGAATTACCAATAGAATGTACGTATAGTATTCATAATATAATATGTTGTTAGTGCATCAGATTTTGCTAATTTTGCGCAGGTAAACAATTAACTATCTGATTTACCGAAGTCTATATTTGATTCGATACGTAAAAATTCCAAAATACAGGCGATATTTCCCCTCAAGTTAAAAAGCATTAACGAAATTCAAAACAACGTAAAACACGGTCACGAGTGAAAATGTCAACGCATTGAAAGATTTAACCTCAATTCACTTCACGAAATTGGCACAAATATGTTTAGCATGTTTCAAGTATCCCTTCGCACGTAAACTGTTGCACAACAAGCAAATACATTTTTGTCAGTTTGACCCGTTTGTCATGCGTCAACGTCAACATTCAAACATGGCTGCTTCAAACAAAGAACTTTCGTTTTCGATATGGAATACCGACCTTAAAGTTATAAACTGATTGACCGCGATTATCTCTATTTTTATTTTCGTAAATTACTCAAATTTGAAACAGAATTCGCCGATGATTTTTGCAAATTATATTTTCCTTTCCATAAGGATTATTTATGCACAATTACGTTGAATTTGACTCAGTAGTTCTTGAGAAGAAGATTTTTTAAAATGCACCCCCTTTTTCTACCGTTTCGAGGGGTTTTCTCCGTTTTAAATAAAGATCGGTCTTTCATTTCTGCAATTTATAATCGCCTTTCTATAGGGATGCAATGTGCCAAATTTGGTTGAAATTGGCCCAGTGGTTTTAGAGATGAAGTTCAAAATGTGAAAAGTTTACAGACGAACAGACAGACGGACAGAGTGACGACGGACAAAATGTGATCAGAATAGCTCACTTCAGCTTTCAGCTCAGGTGAGCTAAAAAGCCTATATCATTTCTTTTACTTTAAGTTACTTAATATCATGTTTTGGAAGGAAAGATTAGAGGTAGGAAACCTCCTTTCTGTCACAACAATCATATAGTAAATGTTTCATGAGGGTGCTTACAATACAATAATGTACTAGAATCATTTTCCCCATCTAATGAGATATATATTAGATAATGTGTACACAAATATTCAAGGACGAAAACATCCACCATATCATATTTGTTTAAACAAGATAGTCTCGGCGGTTACATACGTGTACTTAAATATTTTCTATAATATATATTTCAAATGTACTTAGAATGTCATACATTCATTATATATCTTTTTTGTACTATTGTTATCATTATGAATACATTGAATGCATTATTCTGGGAGATGATAAAAAAAGTATTACTTTTTGTATAAGGTTGAAGCTTAGTCAAGGCCCCATCCCTGGCAGATGCCATTAGATTAATGAAGGGTAAAATAATTGTTATAGGTCTAGGACAACAAAATTGAACAAAAATACAAGTAAACACCTGACAAATAGGATTCTTTATACTCTTTATCTAATGGAAGGACATGAATATGGTAAAACTCTCCTTTTACATCTAATAAAGTGAATTGTCTTCAGGTTTTAAAATTGATGCAAGATCTCTCACATTCCTATTCTTATAAATAAGAGGTGAGCCAAAATATTGTCAAGTCATTAGTTAACATAAATTTACCATTTCGTTCTGGCACACAACTCACACTTAATGAGTCTTTGAGTTTCAGTTATTATAAACAATTGTTGTGCAATGGAAAATGTATGATTTTGTAGATCAAAGTTATCAGGAACTTCGTGGAAAGGCAATCTTACACCCTCCAATATCAATTGTTTTACAACATCCGATGTACTAATCCTTTTTCAGTGTGAGATATGTTTTCTTTAATTGAATCACCTTACATAATAAGAATTTAAATGGATGGAAAATATGGCCTTGTCCGACGAACCGTCGTCAGGTCCTCTTTTGGTAGAGCACGAGAAATGATCTAACGTGTCTAGTCCGATCCTACACTTTTATAACCTTCGCGGGATCCGCCCCTATAATATCCCCGATTGCTAAATCCAGTATACTGTCTGGTTGATAGTGGATTTGGCCACCGCTGATAAGGAAGCCACTGACCAAAACGTCTCCAGAGAGCTGGCGATAACTTTTGTAGTGCTTGAACGATTTTTTATGTCATTGAGTTGAACTAGCTATTGACTAAAATGGATGAGTATTCATCCTGTAGATACTGAATCTGAGCTTGGTTGATCAAAAAAATTGTTCGAATGTTTCCGAGGAAATTTTCGCTCTTGGCTCCATTGTAGAAAAAAGTTGTAAAAAAGTTTCTGCAGAGCTAGCATATTTTGTTTAAACGTTGTGCACTGCTTGATCTCTTGGCGCAATTTGTCTACCTTGAGTTTTATTATATTCAAAGTATCTTTTAAGGGTCTACCCCAGCGGCACATGCAGAAATGGGATCGGACTGTGTTGTTCAGTGCAGCTATTGATTGGGGTACTACCAAATAGCAGATCACGATTGTCCAAACAATCACATATAATCGGCCCCCGAGTGAGCTAGTG
The DNA here is from genome assembly GCF_963853765.1 of Magallana gigas. Taxonomy (NCBI): domain Eukaryota; kingdom Metazoa; phylum Mollusca; class Bivalvia; order Ostreida; family Ostreidae; genus Magallana; species Magallana gigas. Next base: position 38,705,032 of record NC_088854.1, read on the forward strand.
TAATTCTTTGCGATAACTTTCTAACTTTTTCTTCTAACACCTTAAATTCTTTCGAAATAACGCCAGAAAGGTTTAAACATACGTGCTATTTTTCTCTCCCATTCAAAAAGGCCTCCCTATTTGTGAAATACACAAGCAGAAAACGTCATTAGCGATACGTCATCTCTTGTTGTGCATAAGACGTATGGCACATGAGGTTGTTCACGTGACTCCTAATTCCCATAACTGACTTTGTACTGGTTTAAAAACGTTTCCGTAGTTTGTTCTGTGTAAAAAATGAAAAAAAAATTTCTGCAATTAAATACATCTAAAATAAATATCTAAAGGTGACCCTCAATGCAAACAAATCAGCAGTATTAGTTCGTTACATGGACACGTAAAGGACAATTACATTATAAAATGGGTGTAGACTGCAGTAATTTCACAAATGAATTGGAAGACGTTCAATATTCTTCTCAAACATATTTTGGTCATATTAAGTGTACATTGAAGAGATCTTGGTAGGCCTGGAGTATCATATATTCATCTTATTATTAGTTAAGGATCTCTTCGATTAATGATCTGTCCTGAAAGCATTCAGACACCACGAAATTGGAACTTTGAAACAAAAAATCAAAGGTATTTTCTAAAAAGAAATGTTTCTCAGAATTGTTTTCAGAGGTTTTAATCAAATGAAATTTAGCTTTCAAGGGTTTTTAACGGGTAAAGTATTTTAAGAGAGCTTAAAAGCAGAACGTAAAAATACATGTATTTATGGAAAGTTTATGTTGTTTTTTTTTTAATTTCTAATTTTAGTAAAACGCTTTTATATCTGACTCATTAACATGTACTTATTTCACTGGCCCATTTTCTGAGTTCTTAATCATAAATATTTTTAAGGAATTTTTCTTTTATTAGGAACCTGTGGCAAGAACAAATTTATCGACCGTTGTGTCCATGGTGCATCTCATGCTGAACCACCTAAAAAGAATAGAAAAAAAATATTTCAAATTATTTAACAAGTACAAAACAATGTTAATTTTTATGTATTTGTGATAGAAATCCCTATTTATTCTTTTGGTAAAGAAAAGAGTAATTTTAACTCCATAAAAAGAATTTTTAAAAATCAATTATAGTGTGAAAAAATGCCTTCACGCCGTATATATACCTAGTAAATGTATATTGTAGTTACCTCTGTGTTTAGAAGTGATTAATTAATAACATTTATCCTCTTATCAATTTTTCATTATTATATTTTTAAAAAGACAGCTTTTATAAATTAAAGAGTATTACAATAACAATGATTTAAAGAGGCTGGATTGTCGACAAATTATCCCAACGATCCATCTTAAAGTTTTGAATTGACTGTTTTTGGTCATAAACCTTTATTTATTAATATATCAGCTTTAAAATTTGTATATTTTCTTATATCTTTACACAAAACTTTTAGTTATAATCTAAAGATATCCACGACCATCAATTCATCTTTATACAAAAAAAGACACTTACATTTGTAAAGAAATGATCATAATCATGTCTAGTCACCTGACCATCACCTGTAATATGATTAGAATCAAATTGAGCTTTCTTCCAATAAGATATCAGATATTATTTATTTATTATTTTTTTTATTATTTAATATGTAAATTATTTTAAGATGTAAATAATTGGCATGTACCATTGTGGTCCATTTGGCTGAACACCGAGTCAACATATTCTGTTCTTTGCAGAAAACCGTCCTTGTTGGTGTCAAAGTGGTTGTAAATATCGTGAGAAAGTTGGCTTTCAGCAGCTTGTGAATATTTTGTATATTCAGCATAGGAAAGTTTGTCGTCATCTTCAAATAAATCCGTCCACATACAAATGTTATTCATTGTTACTTATTTACGAATGTTTTTATTGTTCTTACTCACAAATTTCACAAGCATCATACAATACTGTTCGTTAAAGGACTCCTGATAAACACTCTCCGTTATTAACTAATGATTTTAAAATTCTTACGATCAACATCTAAGACGTCAAATGCTCCAGCGAGTTCCGCCATAACCATTACACCGTTGTGGTCGGTATCAACGTATTTAAATGATCTGTCTATAAACATTTCTATGTCATGGTGATGGTACGTCTGTCTACAAAAGGAAAATGAATTGACTTCTTAGCTTTGCTTTTCTTTGTATTTTCTTTTTTCTATCCACATGCCGTTACTTTTTAAAACAATATCATTTCCAATGCAATTTCAAACACAAATTTGAAGTGTCTGGTGTTTTCAGTGAAACTTTCTGTTTCTATTATTATATCAGTGGCCATATTGTTACCCACAAACTTAACTGTGTGTATGTCATAGCTTATACATTTCCTATCAAACTTAGAATAAAAAGGGTTTAGACTTTTCTCTCAAATGTTCTACGCGTCTATTTCATAAAATATCACCGAATTTCGCCGACAAAATTATAATTATATTAAATCATTTGTTTTCTATTCGCAATATGTTTACAACACAAAAAACTGGTACTAGAGTAAAATCATAAAGTTTTCATAAAATGATGAAAACATGATATAGAATATCATTTTTATCCACAACATTGAAAAGATAAACTTACGAAAGCACAGTTCCCACAATGAGGGTAAAGATTATGCACTTCATGTTGTTGTTTTCTAAAAATATTGTACAGAATACTTTTTCAAAGAATCGATGAATGAGGGCGAAAATAGAAATGTGAAATGAAAGATGAGAGCTTTTTTAACTTTACCTTTAGTTCACGTGGGACACGGTTCCAGTTAGTATTGTAATGGGGAGACGTGATTGCCTTTATAAGTTGGTAAATGTCTTAATAGATAAGATACAAGGTAGATGGGGTCAATATATAATATCATTGATTCTGTTATAAAAAGATGTATGAACTTTGGTATCTTTCTGATAACTGAAATTTCCGATTCGTTTTATTTCGCAACTAATACAGTGAAGTTATCTTAGTTGCTTAATAATGGGCACAATCCCCTTTCATTAAGAAGACTCTGATAAATAAAGAATATAGAGTTGCTATTATTAAAAACGTATAATTGTAAAGATAAGATTCGGCCCAGCGTCACAAATAAACAATATTTGACTTGAGAATGCATTAATATGAAGAAGTTAGTAATAGACCAATATTGACATTTTATTTTCAACGAAAATAAATGATGGCGACAATTTCAAATAAAAAAGGAGGTTTATACATGTTATGCTTCGTAAGAAATTGATGAATGTTTCTTGCCTTCCCTTTTCACACGTGTTTTTACTGTAAATGGCTAAACTTCATAGTCTTATATCAAAGAGCATTCTTTCAACAAACAAACCTAAAAAATTTGACATGACTTATGTGTTTTTATTTCTTGGATTGATTGTCTATTTTTTTACCCTCCTTTGATATTGTTATTCGCTTTGTTTTGAAGGCCATGCTAATTACTTTCTCGTTTTTCTTGTCCATCGTTTGCAAGTCGTCCAGTCAATTTTAATGCATTCAAATTAACATTTTTTCTAATAATTTGCGAGATTTTTCCAGAAAAAAAATACAATCTTTTCACAATTAAAGTTGGTTTACTCAGTAACTAAGAAAATAAGCAACTACAGTTTCTTGAATCGATATAAAGGTTCTTACAGAAACGGTTCTTTAAAAAAATATATTTAATTTATGTTTGACCGAGCAATGTTATTCATAGATGTTTAATATGCCTTCTGATAACTTTTTAAAAGTTTTCAACTTGCAATTTAAGCAAATGCTTTCATTGATATTAAATCGGAGGCATTACTTCTAATAATGTTACATGTAATTGAGTTCTTTTTCAAGATAACGGATTTTAGCAGTTTCCCTTTGCGTGTATGTATTTATCAGTATTTAAAAAAGACATTCTTTTGAATAAAGAATTAACTTCACTCTTGTTTTATGATTTATACTACAATATAAAATAAGAGACTCGATTTATTGGGCTTTAATACCGATAAATCTTTTGTTTTATATATTTTTAACATCATTAAATAAATACGTAAAGACTATGGTAACCATTTTGTTTTTATTTTTTCTCAATCAAGCTTCGCTAATTAATTATCAACGAAAATTCCTTTAAAAAATCCGGAAATCATCTGATTTTTTTTTTTAATTTTAAAATTTTGTGCATGCGCATTACATTCTCGCTAAATCACGGGAGGCTCTTCAGCAATCGCAACCTCTCGGGCCTTTCCGGCAGGCTCGGAAAAACGCCTCGAATGTATTACCTAGGCGTCCATGACAACCCCCCTTTTTATAAAAACCTGATATAGATAACACACATTTTCAACGATTTGTTGAGATGTACACTAGACTTCATTAAAGTAAATGATATACCCTAATATAAAACACAGAAGCGACTTAAAAGGCTGTCTAGCCGATTCTTAATTTTATGGGAAGCGACTCAATTTTGTATAAAATTCTAACATCCATTAATGTTAATACATTCGAGGTGTTTTTCCGAGCCTGCCGGAAAGGCCCGAGAAATTGCGATTGGCTTTTAATTTTATGTTTCCACAATATCACATTTGCATGGATAAACTCAGAAACAATATTACAAATACGCATAAATTTTCATTAAAAAATTTGTCATAATATATTCTGTTCATCAAAGCAAATACGGGAGATAACTCTAACTCAGTGCATTTAATATGAAAAGTCCTGAGAGTCCCGAATGTCTACAATGGTGTGTAAATTCAAAGCGAGTAAAAAATGTTGGTGAAAAGTGTTGAATTCTTCATTAATATGAACTGAATTTTTAGATGAAAGGTATTTACAGCTACAAAATGGTTTGTTATGAAAAATTTGTCTGTTATTTTCAACGCAGCTTCATTAATTTTCTCCAAAATCGATTCCGAGCGATTCTGCAATTTTTTGCTAAATTACGGGTAGGCTATATGAGATGCATTTTAACTGTGGTGAAGGACTGTCCCGAGACACAGTTAAATTATTCTAACTAATTGTCTTATTGTAGCTTAAAGCTTGGTTATGTAAATGTCAACAATACGGTGTGTCGATGTATCTATTTCGTAAATTACCTATATCATATGCAATGTCAACCCGTGCACGCCCGGGTCAAAGTCTAGTAGTGTCTAATTAAGCGAATATAGCAACAAAATAAAACACCAATAGAACTCTTTACATGGAAGGCCTTCCAGTTGTGAGTGATCATTTTATTGCAAAATAAATGACGTGTAATTTTTCGAAAAAAGAAAAGGTACATGTATAATTATGTTCATTATAAAGGAAACACAATTGGACACAAACCCTCCAGTAGCGTTGATTATGAAATTCAATGCACAATTTGAAAAAGAATGGAAAAAAGAAAATACATAAAGACTAGACATCCAGAAGATATATATTTAACATAAACTACTTCATATCATAATTGTGAAACATGATTAATCATAATTCAAAAATACCAGCAATTGCAGATTCTTATTGATCTCTTCGATTAATGATTCGCCCCGAAAACATTCAGACACCTCAAACTGGGAAGTTTGAACAAAAAATCAGAAGAATTCTCTAAAAAAGATATAACATAGAGATGCTTTTAATATAACATAGAGATGCTTTTAAAGATCGTTTTCAGGGGTTTTAAACAAATGAAATTTAAATTTCTATGGTTTTTAACGGGTTAGGTTTTGAACACTTAAAATCAGAATGTAAATAAGAATGTATATAAGGGATATAAATATTTGGGGTTTTTTTAAATTTCAAATTATTTTTTTATTTCAATAAAATTCATTTATAACCGACTCATATACCTTTATTTTTCACACGCGCTTTTATTTGAGTTTTTAATCAGACAATTTTTTTTGCATTTTTTTCTTTTATTAGGAAGCTGTGGCAACAACAAAATTATCGACCGTTATGTCCGTGGTGCATCTCATGATGAATCACCTAAAAGAATAGGAGAAAAGTTTTTTTTTTCAAATTATTCAATAAGTACAAAACGTTTATTTTTTATATATATATATATATATATATATATATATATATATATATATATATATATATATATATATATATATATATATATATTTGAAAGTAATCCCCATTTACTCTTTTTGTAAAAAAAAAAAAAAAAAGAGTAAATTTTAACTCCATTAAAAGGAATTTTTAATAAAAGTGTGAACATCTATCTTTTTATCAACTTTTCATACTATATTTAAAAACAAAAACAGCTTTAATGAAGTAAAGCGTATTACAATAACGATAACTAAAAGAGAATGGATGGTCGACAAACTATCCTGACGATCCATCTAAAAGTTTTTAGTTTACTGCTTTTGGTCATAAACCTCTATTTGTTAAATATTTAACTTTTTCAATTTGTATATTTTTGCTCTCTCTTTATACAAAGCTTTTCATCTCAAGGGAACTTATATAGCTATATTCTATAGATGTCCCCGACCATCCATTTATCTCAATACAAAAAGACACTTACATTTGTAAAGAAATGATCATAATCGTGTCTGGTCACCTGACCGTCACCTGTAATATACTTAGAAATTAAATTGAGCTTTCTTCCAATAAGACATCAGATATCATTTAAAATGTAGATAATTTTAAGATGTAAATAATTGGCATGTACCATTGTGGTCCATTTGGCTGAACAACGAATCAACGTATTCGGATCTTTGCAGAAAACCGTCCTTGTTGGTATCATAGTGGTTGTAAACATCGTGAGAAAGTTGGCTTTCAGCAGATTGTGAATATTTTGTATATTCAGCATAGGAAAGTTTGTCGTCATCTTTAAAAAAATCCATACACAAGCGAATGTTACTTATTGTTACTTATTTACAAATGTTTTTATTGTTCTTGCTCACAAATTTCACAAGCATCATACAATACTGTTCGTAAAAGGACTCCTGATAAACACTCTTCGTTATTACGGGCCGCCGGAAGGCGGTCCGTTATTTGATACACATTTAAATATTGTTGCTGCGTTTCTGCGGGATAGTTCATTTTTAGTAGAATTAATACTATGCTTATTTTTATGAATTAAAAGTAAATTTGTATGTAGAAATATGTTTTATGCCTTTTAGAAAATATCACATATTTTTTGTCTTACTCGTAAATGAAAAGTAGGTCATACTTAGTAGATTGTCGTATTTGGCGCGTTTTTATCGAGACTATAATCTATTCGGAAAATTTCGGAGTTCTTCATTCTTTTCAAAACGGTATGCGGGACATACTAAAGACCTGAAATACTAAAGACCTGAATGTCATAAAATTTTACATAAATGATATATTTTAATTTCTATGTGTCGTGTCAAATAAAATGACTTTTGTATTTATTATATTCCCATGTAAAATGTGGTAGAAAATATCATGAAATATTAATTATTTACGCAAGAATAAGACAGAAATGAAAATTTGAATTTACTGGAAAATTTGAACTAATCCATTTTTATTTCATTATGAGGTCCCTTGAAATCATATATTAAGCTAATGCATTAAGTTTTCATGCAATACAATGCAACAACAAAAAACCCAAAATGGTTTGAAATACATAATCTCCAAGAGAAATTTTAAATGATGAGTTGAACTTTGTATTAGAGTAATGTACAAATCATTGTGTTCTCCACTACTTCATACTATGGCAATGATCATACAATTTCCGTTAGAAATGCTTACAGTAACGAAATCGATTCTTTGTGATAATAGTAAAATGTTTAACTTCAAAACAAGTTGCTGAAAGTTTATTAAAATTTACCATAAAAATTAGTACAACCAATTCTTATTTTCCTCTATGTGGTGTGTTTTTCTGTAAACAACCAATGATTCATACAACAATTATATATTTTGCGGCCCATTTGACGCTTGCGTCAATATGATTTCTTGTTAGGTAATGATTTTAAAATTCTTACGATCAACATCCAAGAAGTCAAATGCTCCAGCGAGTTCAGCCTTAACCATTACACCGTCGTGATCGGTATCAACGTATTTAAAAGTTCTGTCTATAAACATTTCTATGTCATGGTGATGGTACGTTTGTCTACAAAGGGAAAACATTTTTCTTTTCAACATCTCCATTTCTATCCACAAGCCGTTACTTTTTAAAACAATATTATTTCTAATGCAATTTCCAAGACTTTAAAATGATTGGTTTTTTCAGTGAATTTTTTGGTTTCTATTATTATATCAGTGGCATATTGTTACCCACAAACTTTACTGTGTGTATGTCATGGCTTATACATTTCCCATCAAACTTAAAAAAGGGTTAAGACTTTTCTCTCAAATGTTCTACGCGTCTATTTCATTAAATATCACTGAATTGCGTCGACAAAAATATAATGTTAAATCCTTTGTTTTCTATTCGCAATAGGTGTACAGCACAAAAAACTGATACTAGAGTAAAATGGTAGAGTAAAGTATGAATAAAATGATGAAAACATGATATAGAATATCATTTTTGTCAACAACATTGAAAATATAAACTTACGAAAGCACAGTTCCCACAATAAGGGTAAAGATTATGCACTTCATGTTGCTGTTTTCTAAAAAAAAATAATGTACAGAATACTTTTTCAAAGAATCGATGAATGAGGGCGAAAATAGATATATGGAATGAAAAAAGATAGGAGCCTTTTCAACTTTACCTTTAGTTCACGTGGGACACGGTTCCAGTTAGTATTGTAACGGGGAGACGTGATTGCCTTTATAAGTTGGTAAATGTCTTAATAGATAAGATACAAGGTAGATGGGGTCAATATATAATTTCATTGATTCTGTTATAAAAAGATGTATTAACATTGATGTCTTTCTGATATCTGAAATTTCCGATTCGTTTTATTTCGCAACTAATACAGTGAAGTTATCTTAGTTGCTTAATAATCGGCACAATCCCATTCATGAACATGACTCATATGAATAAAGAATATAGAGTTGCTTTCATTAAAACGTATAATCGTAAAGATAAGATTCGGCCCAGTTTCACCAATAAACATTATTTGACTTAAGAGTGCATTGATGTGAAAATTTAGCCAGTAATTGAGCAATAGTGACATTTTGTTTTCAACAAAAATAAATGATGGCGACAATTTCAAATAAAAATGAAGGTTTATTCATTTTATGCTTCGTAAGAAATTGAAAAATATGTTTCTTGCCTCTCTTTTCACACGTGTTTTTATTGTAAATGCTTAAACTTCATAGTTTTATATCAATGGGAATTCTTTCAACAATAAACCCCCCAACCCCCAACCCCAACCTTCCCCCCCCCCCCAAAAAAAAATAAAATAAAATAGACTTGTGCTTTTATTACTTGGATTTATTGTCTATTTGTTCTACCCTTGTTTGATACATTATAATGTAATTCGCTTTGTTTTGAATGCCATGTTAATTACATTCTCGCTTTCTTGTCCATTGTTTGCAAGTCGTCCAGTCAATATTTAATATATTCAAATCAACAATTTTTTTAAATTTTGCGGGATTTTCATTATAAAAAATACAATCTTTTCACAATTAAAGTTGGTTTATTCACTAACTTAACAAATAAGCAACAGTTTCCTCAATTGATATTAAGGTTGTAACAGAAACGGTTTATTTCTAAAAATGATATAATTTATGTTTGACCAAACAATGTTATTCATAGATTTTATGCCTTCTGATTACTTTTCTTAAAGTTTTCAACTTGTAGCAAATGCTTTCATTGATGTTTAATTAGAGTCATTGTTTCTAATAATGTTACATGTTAATGAGGTTGGTTTTTTTTTTCAAGATAATGGATTTTAGCAGTTCTCCTTTGCATATATGTATTTCGTGGTGCCACACTCAGTATTTGAAAAAGAAGAAACCAATAAATTGACATTCCTTTGAATTAAAAATTAACCTCACTCTTTGTTTTATGATAGTGTTTAATTAAGCGAATATCGCAACAAAATAAAACACTAATAGAACTCTCTACATGGAAGCCTTTCCAGTTGTGAGTGATCATTTTCATGCAAAATTAATAGCATGAGATTTTTAGAAAAAGAAACGGTACATTTATAATTATGTTCATTATAAAGGAAACACAATCTGACACAATTATATTGTTTAATTGTTAAAGTGTGTAATATTGTATGAAGAAGATAAAAGGTTTAACGGCCATTGTGTCCATGATGGTGCATCAGTTGTTGTATGACCTACAAAAAATATTTTGCATTATATAAAGTTTCTAAGCGTTTTAATCACTACCTAAAAGGAACATTTTCTTTATTTGAAAAGATGATTTTTATTTCAAACGTTTAAAACGGTAGCATTTAGTGATCACGAGCACGTTTTCTTACATTTAACATGGTTTTTCTATTATCTAACTACAATACTTACATGAGTAAAGAAATGATCATAATCGGTCCTCGTCACTTGACTGTCACCTGCGTAGCAGACAGAAATTTTAATTCTAGCTAAACTGATAAAATTGTTTGGTAAAAGGTCAAATCTTTCTTCTTATTCAAATAAACAAGGTTTTATAATAATCATTTTCCAAAAGTTCGCAAATTTAACCATAAAAATATGTTACGACGTACGCTCCTAATCATCACATTGGTGAAACAGTTTACTAGATATAAATACACGTCGCAAGAGAGTTTGATCAACAGTCTTAAAGCTGTATGTCATGACCATTTTTTCTTCAATGAATGTTTGATTTCAAGAACGAAAATCTTGGAAATCTTCTCACAAAGATCATTAAAACCACCGTGCCTTGGCTATTTTTATCTCAATTTGGTTATCTTACTTGTCAGAGGTTCAGTTAACCTTGAATAAGAACGCATGTACTTATCACGTACCATTGTGGTCCATTTGGCTGAAGATTGTATCGACATATTCTGATCTCTGTAGGGCACCGTCTTTGTTTGTATCAAAGTGGTTAAATAGATCGTGTTGAAGTTGGCTCTCAGAATTGGTGTATTTTGTATATTCAACAAAGGTGAGCTGTCCATCAGCTATAAATTCAAAACGTACATACGTGTAACGTTAACTGCTACGAAGACTTTAAAAAAAATGGCATGGGGCCACATCGCTTACCTGAGCAACAATGACTTTAAATGGACGTTCAAAAAATATTGTAGAATAACAAAAATTAAATATTGTAAAGTATTCAAATTTTGCACTTTTTTGCATACACGTAATCTTTGCCATTGTACCTTTATGGAATACTATTTTAACCGAGAAAATCCTACGCAAGATATTAAACTAAACATTTGGTAGGGGTACACTAAGTAACTACACTGTTAATTTCCTATTCCCTATATTTTCGTTCTCCCCCCCCCCCCCACACACACTTTACAAAGCGATCAAAATATATGAGCATATAGGTACATTTCACTTCCTCAACTACTTACTAGTTATTGTATTTTTGTTTTTAGAAAATATTCTTATAGTTAACGTATTTTATTAAAAATATTCCAATAGATGTGAAGAAGAAATTGTACCTCAATGGGCTCAATTCAAAAATTTAATTTTTATTCCCCATTATAATTAAACGACTGTTGTTTACTTGGCGTAAACTCTTGTGACTTTAATAACCTTACCCACACTTGATTGATGCATACACTGGAATGAAAAATGCTGTCACGTGACATGTTAAAGAGCTATAAAAATCAATGTGCTTCCAGGCATATCACTCTATTTTACTAAGGCCCACCAATTTTTTTCATCTTTATTCAAAAATAACAAATGGCTACAAACAAGGATAATTTTCCGTTTAATATTTTCTTAGGAATAGTGATAATGCCTTTATCCACTTAACAGACCTGTCAGACTATGGGAACTGTTTTAACGGTGTCGTTTTTAAGAAGATTTCATATTATATTCATTGTATAAAGAGGGGCCCCCAGAGAGTAATTACAGCATATCATTCTTAATTTTTTTTTGTACAAGTATTTAACGTTTAGCGAGACATTTCTAATGATCAACCAAAATTTCAGCGTCGATCGTAGAATTATAAGCAAGATACAGAGCTCAAATTCTGCTGGGTTTGAGTCATATTTTGTTCACATGAGTTTATTACATTCAGATTTTTAACTTGGTATTTCCAATTCAGCATGGTAAAATGGAATTAAAACAAAAAACAAAAGAATGGCCTCAGATCTGTATACAAACATAGAATTGTAAGCAAAACTCTGTATCTTGCTATAACTCGAAGCTTAACACTCAAATATTGTTAGTAAATAGGAATTGTAAACGAGTAAACATAAGAAACATACGCTATAAAAAATAAAGAGCACAATTTATTTTTCAAAATGAATCATATTTATACCTAGATATTTCCGTCAGCGATATTAAACTCTATTTAAACTGAATAAATTAGAGCAAATGCTGAGTTTATCAACAAAACACATTGCATTAATCAACCATTATGCGAAAGATCATATCGAATTGCCGATAAAATGAATCGTATTCTAGTAGTTTGTTAATTTGCGCAGGTAAACAGTCAACTCTCTGATTTACCGAAGTCTCTGTTTGATTTGATACGTAAAAATTACAAAATACAGGCGATAGTTCCCAGGTTACAAAGCATAAATAATGAAAACGAAACAAAATCAAAACAAGCTAACACCACCGTCAAATGTGAAAACTGTCAATGCATTGAAATATTTAACCTTAATTTACTACACGAAATCGGCATCAATGTATTTCGCATTTTTCAGTTTCCCTTCGCACTATTGCACAACAAACAAATTCATCTTTGTCAGATCGACCCGTTTATTATACGTCAAGGTTGCTTTAAGCAAAGAGCCTCGTTTTAGAGGTATGGAATTAAACATGAATTATTAAGTTTCTTTTTAAATAAGTCCACAAACCCATAAAATGTCGACCTGGGTTTGCCTACCCATTTTACCAACTTGGAAATCATCAATCGTCAATAAATTCCAAAATACGCATTGTTGTCTATCAATATTTACAGCGAATACAAATATACCAGTCTGTAACATATCCTTAAAATTTCAATGACATTGGTTAGCTATTATCGACATAAATTGAAAAATCTCGTTCTGCCCCGGCTTTTATTTTGTCCCGGTTTACCTACCTATTTTACCAAGACTTGTATAGAATACCGAACCCGAAGCTATAAACTGATTGAAACACGCTTTTCCGTTGTTATTATTATTGTCGTAATAACTCAGATTTGAAACAGAATTAGCCCATAATTTTTGCAATTTTTATTTTCCTTTCCATAAGGATTATTTATGCTAAATTACGTTGAATTTGACTCAGTAGTTCTTGATAAGATTTTTAAAAATACACCACTTTTTCTACAGTTTCGAGGTTTCTTCCGTTTTGAATAAAGATCGGTCTTTCATTTCTGCAATTTATATTTGCTTTCCCATAAGAATGCTTTGTGCCAAATTTGGTTGAAATAGGCCTTAGAGAAGAAATTCAAAATGTAAAAAGTTTGCAGACGGACAGACGGACGACGGACAAAATGTGATCAGAATAGCTCACTTGAGCTTTCAGCTCAGGTAAGCTATCAATGGATGTGGTTTCAAAATTATTTTATAATTTCATTATTAGAATTGTTGTTTCATGTTTCGAACATTAGAACATACGCAGAAAAGCCCATAGAAAACCTTTCAATGAAATTTCTTAATAAAATATTATATATACTTTTTGTATCCAAAATTTCCTTTGACATGTTGGAAGTTGTCCTTCTGTACTTATCAGATTAAATCAGATTTGATCAATGACTTAAAAGGTTTACCGTTAGCGTCTAGATTCTCAAAAGCTCTAGAGAGTTCCTCTTTTTCTAGCAGACCATCTAATGGGTTGGTGTCAACATATTTGAATGTACCGTCTATAATCAATGCCATATCATGATGATGATACTGCCTGTAATAAGAAGTTTATCATTTACACATTGCAACAAGGTTTTAAACATAATTTATTTGAAATATTTTTAGTAAACTTCAGCATACCTTTTTAAAATTTGTTGATACCAAACCATTTATATTCCTATATTTTAAAATCTGAAAATTGTAATTCATCTTACCAGAAGCAGGTTTACTTAATTTTTTCAGTATGACAGTGAAAGCATAAAGAGCATATTTTGAGGATAAAAAAAATTATGAAACCATATTGTACTTACGAAAGCACTGAGGCAATCAAAACCGCAATTATTGTATACTTCATTCTGTGGTTTCCTAAAAGAAATATAACAAAATTGAAATTTAAGGAAAACTTATTTATTATTGTAAATAAAACTATCAATATCCATTCAACACAACACTCATTCTACCTTTCGGACACGTAAGGCACGTTTCTATGACAACTCGTAAATTTGATTGTCTTTATATGGTGGTATACTTTCTTGAAGATAAGGCACAAACGATTAACACACATATAATGAACTTCACATGTAAGACTTTGCCTTACATATTTTTATAATATAGCCCGTATATCAGGCGGGAGATGACTGCAACTTTTAAAGATTTAAAAATTAATTGATAATTGTGCATATTGTTAATCTATAAAATCAGAAGCTGGCAACATTGATATAAAGAGTATATACTTTTTAGTTTTAAATGTCTTGTTGGCGTATGAATTCAAATGCACACCTTTAACATTGCTTTTAAATGCCTAGTAAACTTGTCGAATTGTAAAATACCTAATTTAAGAAAAGCTTCACGACATTAATTGACACAAGCGTAAAAAAAAACAGTTTCAAGCCATTCGTTTTTTTTTAACAAAAGGTTAGCATGTCTTAATTACGTGAATTTCAAATGCAAAGATTGTAATTGTAACGGAATAAATGTACAATGTAACTTCAGCGTAAATTTATATCTGTATACAAATGTACAGGTATATACACTCAGCAAAAATCTCAAGTGTACACCCTGACGTATAGAATATTTTGAAAACTACAAGATAAAATAAAGTGCATTTTTTAGTAATTTGTAATTGATTTGTCTTTTTATCTATACCACAGAAAAAATAGGACAACGGCGATTGAAATTAATTACCCGTGACAAAACTTCAAAACATTAAATTGGTATTTTTCTATGGAGGGTAATCGTGTTCAAAAATCCAGACATGTAAACTTGTAAATCCGAATATGCAATCGTGTTGATGTGTGAGCCTGAGCATGCATATGTGTAATTCTGGTCGTGTAACCTATAAAACTCGGGCATAAACACGTGCAATATTTGACTCAGTTCCTTCGCATGATGCACATTTTGCAACTTTATTGTTTACATTAGTTAATTAAACCTTCAACTTTGCACACTTTCAATCCGTAGTTTCTGCATTTGTAACTTCAGGCTCGGCAATAGCACATCTGACATGATACAAGTTGACAAATGTAAAGTCTACAAGTTTGTCGAATTTTGACATGACCTTATATGGAAACAGTGACGTCACTGATAGAAAAAGACTAGCTGCAGGCAAAGGCATGCCGTAATCGCCGGAATTCGGGATTTTCATAACCTGGAGTTATCGTTCGTAACACGAGTTATCTCACCATTAGAGCAGGTATAGCGCTATGTAACCAGTATAAACAAATGGTTGAAACAAACATTTTTATACCCGCACTTTCTAAAGAAAGTTCGGGTATATTGTTGTTACTCTGTTCCGTTCGTCCGTCCGTCTGTCCGTCCGTCCGTCCGTCTGTCACGTTTTACTTTCTCAAACTGCTCTTACATCTTATAAACCAGCAATCTGAACTCTTAGAGTTTGATTTGGGGTGTCATGTTGTTTTGTAAAAAGGTTTCAAAAATTCTCTGGTAGTCCTGGGGGTCAAATAATTGGTAAAAAAATGACGTTTTTTCACAAAAAACCTTCTTCCTCGAACTCCTCCTACATTTTTAACAGTAGACAAATCATCTCTTGGAATATGTTTTAGCGTATCCTATAGATGCGCAATAAGGTTTCGGAATTTTCAATTTTGTCCTGGGGGTCAATTAATTGCTTAAAAATGACGGTTTTTTTTTACAAAAAAACTGGTTTCAAAAACGTCATTTTCTTTTTGCAGTAGCCAAATGATCTTCTAGAATATGATTGGGGGTGTCATATTGAAGTGGGATCAGGTTCCAGAATTTTTTTTTTTTATTAAGGGGATCAGTGGGCAACAAAAAATGACGTTTTTTTGCAAAAAAAGTATGGTTCCCAGAACTCCTCTTACAACGTTTGGGGTAGCTATGTCATCTCTTGGGATATAATTTGGGCTGTCCTATAGATGTGCAATAAGATTTTAAAAATCTAAATTTCATCCAGGGAGTCAAAAAATAGCAGAAAATTGACGTTTATCACTAAAAAAAACCATAGATCCTAGAACTCCTCTTATGATTTAATGGATAGACACATCATATCTTTGGATATGATAGGGACTGTTCTATAGATGTGCAGTAAGGTTTTAAAAAATTAAATTTCATCCAGGGAGTCATAAAGTAGCAGAAAATTGACGTTTATCACTTCACATGCTTAAAAAAAACATAGATCCTAGAACTCCTTTAATGATTTAATGGATAGACACATCATATCTTGGGATATGATAGGAACTGTTCCATAGAACACTGTAGATGTGCATTATGGTTTTGAAAAATTAAATTTAACCCTGATGCCCATTACCTACATACCTTTTGATGCCCTTTAAGGATCAAGAATATATATGGTTAAGGGGTGGGGATCTCAACCGTTTTCGAGATATTCGTGTACTTCCTGTTCGAGGGGGGTCATGACCACCCCCAGGGCCCATGACCTGCATACCGTTTCATGCCCCTTGACACAAGGAACAAGAAAATATATGGTTTAAGGGTGGGGATCTCAACTGTTTTGAAGATATTAAGGGACTTGCTGTTTGAGGGGGTCAGGACCACCCACAGGGCCCATGACCTACATAACATTTGATGCCCTTTGACATCAGAAACATGAATATATATGGTTTAGGCGTCATGATTATAACAGTTTCTGAGATATATGGTAATTTCAAATTCCTGGGGGGTGGGGATGACCCCAGGGGTCAGATCTAATAAACCCTATATATCGCCAGTAACAGTCAATATATGATTATGAAAACCCCATATTATTATCTTTGTCGGTTTTCAAGTTACCATTTAAAATAGAGTCTACGGTTCGTCCTACAAGGTTCAATGTTAGACCCCACACCCTTTTGACACCCGTTAGGGTCATGACTTACATGCCATAATGATCTGATGCGCCATGACCTAAGGAAGAATAATATCTTTGGATTAAGGTGGGGATCTCAATGGTTTTTATGATATTTGATAATTTCAGGAAGAGCACTTGGGATCATGACCTACATACTATCTGAAATGCCTTGAACAAAGAAACAATAATATAATATGTACATGATATATGATTCAATTTAAGAACCCAGATATAGATCAATCATCTATGTTTTGTAATACTTCCTATGTATATATACATGTATTAGTTTGTTTTGTTCTATACTATTCATGTTCATGACTGTAGTATGGCTTAGTCTTATTTTAAATTACATTAAAAAATTGTCAAATATATGACTTGGAATCCCCACCCCCAAACAAACTGAAATATAAACCGCCCCCCCCCCCCCCTTGATTGTCGAATGATCTATTAAATCAAAATATAATTTAAGTGTCTAAAACCTTTTATAAAATGGTAAAAAAAATTATTTAAAAAAAAAATTACATTACACCTTGCATAATTGACAAATGATCTATTGAGATATGATCAGAGGTCATATTTCTACTTTGGGATCAATTACTAGTATTCATTGACAAGTTAAAACTAATAACAATAAATGATTCAAATTATAAATGTTTATACTCGACATTCACACACCCCCCCCCCACCCAATCTAACCTGGTTCTTAAGATTCAGTCTTCTTAATACATTCTTACATGTGTGCAGTAGCAAAATTTAAATCATTTCTTGATTGCTTTTTCTCTCCTGATGCACATTAACATTTGAAATCGCTTAATTCAATTTTTAAGATTTTATATAAACAAAATGTTATATGCATGTGTATTCACCTATTTGGGGCAATTGTAAAGTCTCCTAAACAAATTACAGCAGTGACATCATTAGGCTAGGAATTACCCACATGTATCAATTAACACTTACTGTGACATATGAATAAGATAAAAAACTTTATTGGGAGTTGATTTTAATCAACTCTCCTATGCACTTTCTCGGGCAAAGCGAGTTAAAGACAACACCTGGGGGTCATTAATGTACTTTACACCATTTGATGCATCATAATGACATTAGAAGATATTTTGTATTTTCCTGTTTTGTGGGGTCAGAACAGCTAGTCCCATAAGGTCATGACCTACATTGTATTTGATGCATTATAATACATTAAGAAAGAAATACTCCTTCTTTCATATTCTAACTCATATAAAAATGATAATTAAGTGTCTAGTACACTTACTCACATGTAATACACACATTTAATAAGAATTGTTTATTCAGGGTCAAGATGGGGTCAACTCAATAGTGCTGGTCTGACAAATGAAAAGAATAACTTTTGCAACTAAATGACAGAAACTTTACAAAGGCAATAGGATAGGTAACGATAATAAGCTTATTTGAATATTAAAAGATGATTGATACAGTATGCTGTCAAAGGGAGATCACATTTAGAAAGTGAAAGTAGAACTTATGTATGCTGGCATCTCATTATATTGTGCTACTGCTACTACATGTATTATGCTTACCTATATTGGTCAGCAACATAATGATAATCCAATTAAAACA